>NW_021319694.1:928604-966742 GCF_001605985.2 Dendrobium catenatum | reverse complement strand
GAACACTGATATCATTTAAAGTTAGACACAAACGTAGGCATTTATCAAAACCATATCAAGGATCCAAATATCCTTAGTAGTTGTTGATATGTCTCGTTACAGGCTTGGGATGGACTGGGTGGTGGACTCGCCGGAGAACTCGCCGCCGGTGACGTGCAACCACCTGGGTTTTGTAGTGGGAAGGTAGAGGAGATCCTAGAGATCCAAAATGAAAGTAGATCTGACCTGGGAGGCTGGAGCAAGTGAGAGAGTCTGGGAGTTTGAATCCTGGGTCTTAGGGCATTATTTTCCTATTCAAATATCCCCAGGCCAAATGGATGGCTGGGATTGACTCACCAGCTCTCCAGATAATGCCACGTGTCCCTGGAACAATTAGAAGGCTGCCTCAAAGGCTGGACAAGCCTTGCCTCCATTGGGTGGACTTGGGATAAGTGGGGGGGACCGCTGCCGTTTAAGGCTAAACCAGGCCTTGAGCCTGGTTAGAAGAGCTTCAAGTGAGCTTTTGGCCATTAATGGGTCAACCTAAGGCAATCTAAATCAGAGGAAAGCGGCTAAAAGCAGATTAAGACCTTTTGGAAGGGTTTAAGACCTTGGTTTGACTGTGTTGACCAGTCAACAAGTCAAGGGAGGCTTAGGTGGCATGGCAAGTGCAGGAGCAGCCAATGGCAGAGATCCCAAGCTTAGGGGAAATGAGTTTGAGATTAAAAGGGAGGATTTGACCATTTCAAAGAGGAATTTAGGGCTTTATTGACTATGTTTGACAAGTCAACCAAGTCAATATTGATGATGTGGCATTTGAGGAGGTAAAGGGATCATTTGGAATGATTTAATCAAGGGTCAAAAGTCAAAAGTCAAGGCTAGGAGAAATAGGAACAAATGCCATCAACATTTGACCAAGAGTTGAGGGTTGACTTGATCAACTCACATTGGGTTGAGTTGACCAAGTGTCAAGTGGCACTTGAGTCTTATCCAAGAATTGATTTGAATGGAAAAAAAGGTTGAAAAGCTCAAATGGGTCAATTTGATCTATTTTGATCCCTTAAGGGTCAGTTGGGTCAACCTAGGTTGACTGGGTCAACCAGGTTGACCCAAGGGGTGTGTCTGGGCTGGAAAATTTTGAAAAGGTATTTGGGGACCATTGGAAGTGGTCCCCATGTCTGGAGAGGTCAATTCAGTCAAAATGCCTATTTGAACCCCTAAGGGTCTTCTTTGGTCAACCCTATTGACTTGGTCAACCAGGTTGACTCAGGAGCTAGAAATAGGTCTAACAGGTTTGAAATGACATTTGAAACTTGCTGCAAGTGATTGCATTCAATTCGGAGTTCATTTGGTTTGAAATGCCTGTTTGAGCCCCAAAGGGGTATTTTGGTCATTTTGGGCTCATGGCCACTAGGGGCTGAAATGAGTCCAGAAAAACATAGTTTAATAATCAACATATCAGGATTAATGGTCTATAATTAATTAGAGGCTTTGGTGAAGGCTCTAAGGTCAGAATCTTCAAGGTGACAGGTCCAGTGGCATAGGCTGTAATCTGAAGTTTTTACAGCCTTTGGATTTTGATTGGATTTATGGGGTTAGTGTCCTCCAAATGAGCTCAAATTTGGAGGGTTGATATTAGAGACATGTCACATCAATATGCAAGTGACAGACCTTGAATCAGATGTCATTTGACTAGGTTTTAAGGTGGTGGAAAAATCATCTAGGAAGGGCTTTAGAACCTAAGTCTTTTCCCTAAGGATTCTGGGTTTGAATTGAATTAAAATTCAAATTGAGCCTAAGGGCTAGGAGCTAAGAAGATCTTAGGATCTAGGACTCAGGGAAGAGTTAAGAATGACCTCATACAAAAATGAGGTCAACAGAGGCCTCTACCTTTCTTGCCCCTCTACAATTCCAAAATTAGAGAGACGTCATTTGGATTTAAAAATGGGATTACTCCCATTTTTAAGCTTCTTAGAAACTTCTCCTTTCCTTTTTTGTAGTAGAATGTTGTCCCTTCCCAAAGAATTAGGCTCTTTGATAAGCTTACCTTTACTTTTCATAGAGTCTTCCATCTTTTCTTTAACATGAACATTTGGGGAAGAACTTGCACAAAGAATTTCACCTTCTTCAAGAACTCCTTTATCCACCATGTGAGAAGAACCATCATCTTCTGGGTGTAGACAATCCAGTAAATTGAACTTGTTAATTATTTTGGTAGAACTAGTTGGAATATTAGGCAGCAGAATTGCTACCTTCAGATTACTGATTTCTCTTGCTGGGACAACACTCTCACAACAATCTTCCATTAGTTTTTCATCTTTATTACCTTCAGGATTAGAAATATTTTCGTTCTCTACAGCCATCTCATTATGAATTTCTGGATCAAGAAAAACATCTACTATTACTCCTGGATCATTTGCTGACACGTTAATATTTTCTTCAATAACAGAGTTTAATGTCGGTTTAGAGTAAGATTTCTAGACATAAACACTTTTAGTTCTCCTAAATCTGGTATCCTTGATGAATTCCTTTCCATTATCAAAAGATGGATTCTTTTTTCTTCTGGAATTTTGGACTAGAATCCATGGACCATATACTTTTTCAGAATCAGTATCTTGTTGAGAATGAATGGTTGAAGATTGAGCTCCCTTATCCAATGAATTGGCTGGTTCCTTTAGATTTGCCATAAAATCTTCTCCACAATTTGCATCTAGATGTCCAATTTTCCACACTTGAAACAAAAATTGGAGACTTTCTCATATTCTACCTTTTGAAAGAAGTGTCCAAACGAGCCTTCGATCCATACACCATTTGGAAATTGCTGATCCAGCGACATACGAACACATACTCTAGCATACTCCCTCTTGCTCCATTGAAACATATTACCATCAATCCATAGAGGAACTCCAATTTTAGTAGCTATTCTAGCCACATTTTCTTCATCCCAACAATTCAAAGGGAGATGGGGAAACCTGACCCAAATTGGGGAAGATAAACCTTTTAAAGAGGTAGGCGAAAACATAGGAGTCTATTTATCAATTCCAACAATGTGGCCATTGACATACCATGGGCCACCTTCCAAAACTCTGTCAACAGCATCCTTATCAAAAAAGGAGCACAAAATCTAGCCAAGTCCAAGGGAAGTGATATGAACTTTCTCGAATTGACGACGGAGCTCTCTAGCAATCACATAAATTGGAGCATTATCTCCAAAAAACCTTTACCACCAAAGACAGTTGTAACTTATCTGCATTCATATTCAAACATTCTTCATTTCATTTGACTGATTTACCATCTTCTGAAAGAAAAAAGTCATTCCCTCTTAAAGAAACTTTGATATTTGGCTTCCTGGACCAAGCGTCGACAGGATTGGATATTACTTCACTGATAATACCACCTTCATTGGCATTACCTCGATTACATGAAGTATTTCCATTAATTTCTGAGAAAATGATATTCCTTTCTCAATTAATTGAGTTTTGAGAGCATGATTTTTGAATTTATTCACAAACAATTTCACTCCAGATGAAGACGATGCTTCGTTATCAACTAAATTTAGTTTTTAATCAACAGGAGATTTGAAAACCTTCACAGGAGATTGATTCAACATTCCTTTCCCTTTGCCTGGAACAATCGGAGATATCTTCCCAACTTCTTTAGATGGTTCATTGATTCGTAGAGTACCAGATTTTTGAATTTTGGGAATACTATCTTTGTAAACAGAGTTCAGATTGATGTCGCCGGGAGGATTCCGGCGAACTGCAGCAAAGGCCGCATCATCTTCCATTGGAGGAGAACAAACCGCCTCCATAATCGGACCGTTAAAATTTAAATTTTAACTTCTCTCACTTTTTAATTCCGGGAGCTTCTCTCACTACTTTCTCTCACTAACTTCTCTCACTTTCCTCTAGATTGTTATTTGAAGATTGAAGCTACAACTCTTACCAAATTGAATCTTGGGTGTGAAAACGAATGTGATATTTTACTTAATTTGATTATATTTATACATTTAATATGTAGCTTAAACTATTTGATTAGAACTTCATTTGATATTTCTATCAGTGCTAAAAAGTAAGTCAATTAATCTAATTTCCTCAATACTTACATTTGGTTGTTGTTCTTCAAAGCATTAAAAATCTTTTTCTTTTCTTCAACGCTAAGGGATGACATATTCTTTCTACTTGCTTTTCATCGTCATCTTACATATAATAATGTAGATTTGGCCAAATGTCCTAATATGATGTTCCATCATAGATTAGTATATGTTTCTCAATGATTATTGGATCTCAAGGAAGAGTAAGTAAGTAACTTTTTGATTTTAAATTATCTGCTGAGTTTAAATACTCTGCAATGCACATAACATATTAAGAGATTATTTAGATTCATGCATTTATATTTGAACTTAAATTTTCTTTGAATAATCGTACCCTACATGCGGACCATATCAATACAATCCAAATTACTAACAATATGGTTTATCATGAGTTGAGAAAAAATTTTGAAGTGAATTTAGACTTTACTTTGGAAGCATTCAATGCTTCTATATTTCCTCTTGATTACATCTCTACAAACCCTTAGAATATAGACATGTTTATGAGATCTATAACATAGTAAAATAGTAATTGTTTTGTTTCTTTATAACACATCTTCAATTTTAGGGGAGTAATCAACATGATATACAATAATTAGTACATTAATTTCAACATCAAATGTTTTAATAAAAAGTATATCTTAAATTATAATAACTATGAATATTTAGTCATTAGGAATATAGCTAATTACATTCATGTTAGGATAGAACTAATAAAATAAATCATGTAATCCTTACCTTGAATGATACATATTTTTCTTTATCTAATAAGTAAAACCCTCTAGCGAATGGTAATAAATTTATTAAAATCTCTATTTATTTGAAAGAATAAAAGATGAAAGGATAGAATGGAAATAAAGAACACTGCCACTTTAAGGAGACTTTAACTACAAGTAAATATCAATTTTCACACTTAGTGATGATACATGCTTTGCATACCTAGACCTCATTATTTTGAATGCTCACCACATTTAAAAAATTTACAAAGTTATTGTTGTACATGCATGATTTCCCTTTTTCTTTCTCATAATACTGAATTATATAAAATTGGAAAGAATTAGTTTAGTCAAGAATCTAAATAACTAACATGTCTTGAATAAGAGTGAAAACAAGAGTGAGATTTATGCTAAAGTGAGAATTGAGAGCCATTTATATAAAGGGTGGCAAGATAGTTAAAGGGGATGCTTTTCCCTAGTTCCTCCACTTTAAATTATTTCACCAATGATTAGAAATAAAGAACATAAAAATAATTTAAAAGATTAAAGTCTAAACATGTTGCAACATAGTTTTTATAACTATATTTTTATATCATGTGTGTTTTTGATGATTCCAAAATATAATTGTATTGATTACTATTTCTCCTAACATATATTGGAAATATTATTTTTATTGTTTGTGTGTAATAACATTTCAGGAAAATCATACTGCAGGCTGTTGAAGACTTCAAGATAGATTAGATTAGGGTTTATTGTAATTGAAGTCTATAATTCTTATATTTTTACTTGAGTCTGAAAGACTGTGATTGTAATTGCATAACAGTGCACACACACATTGGGGAGTATCAAAAATTGTATTTATTAAATGAATTATACTGTACGATTATAGATTGTATGGGATGATTAAACAGATTGTTCATTTAGAATGGAGTTCATCAAATAATGCCATGGAAAATTTTCTAAGTCCTATTTATACTGTGCAAAGTTAAATTTGTACAAACGATGTCAATAGTATGAAATTGCTACATAACAGTCCATCCCAAACAAACTCAAAGTTTTTCTAAACTAATCATATTGTACAATCATAGGTTTATAAAGACTACATCCAGAGTATGAAATGGGTGTGTATCATTTCATCCATATGAACACGTAAAAATTTTGAATTATTCATGGTATATGAACTTGGGTTCGTACATACGACATCTAGAGTACAAAATGGACTTCACCATTTTCATACAATATGAAATATGGTTTGTTTAAAAAAAATCATACTATATGATATAGGATTTGTACATCACATTATCAAGTGTACAAAATTAGTTTGTGTAGAATCATACTTAACGATTCAGTTCAATTTTAAATTTATCATATTGTACGATGTGAGTTTATATCTACATATATCATAGTATGAAATTAGTTCGTACATAATAGTCTGAGCAGTATTTAAACTTTTCATATATATGATGTGCGAATGTACAATACGATCCATAACGGACAAATTGAAAATTTCATTTTTCTAGATAGTTTTTAGTGTCTTCCATATTTAAGGTCCTAAAAAATTGACTGAAATGAATACTTTTTCAAATTTTTTTTGAGAGGAAGAGTGAGAGTGCTTTGGGAGAGTGTTTGAGAGTGTGGATAGAGAGATCTTGCAAGTAAAAATTGTGAAGGGTTCACAAGGTTGTCCAAAAGTGAGGATCTCTTTGTAAGTTTGTCAAATCTCTTTCATACTTCTTTGAAGATGCTTAAGAGAAAATCTTTAGAGAAGATCCAGTTCTCTGCCGACATAAAGACTGTGTGAAAGGATGATAGTACTCTATCAGCACCAGGAGGGTGTGAAAGTATGATGGTTCTCTATCGACACCAGGAGGGTGTGGAAGGATGATGGTACTCTACCAATACCAGGAGGGTGTGAAAGGATGATGAAACTCTATCGACATAAGAAGTTATGAAAGGATGACAATTCTTTACAGGCAACATGAGAGTGTGAAAGGATGACAATTCTCTGCCAAAACCAAAAGGGTGTGAAAGCATGATGGTACTCTACCACACCAAGGATTAGTGGAAGAGAGAGTAATTATAAGGGCTCTAAATCCTGCTATGGGAGAAAAATGAGAGTCACTTTGGTATAGTGCAATATATGAAGAGGGAGTTTTTAGGGAGTGGACGTAGGTCTTGTTGGACTAAACCGTTATAAATTTTTATATTATTTTTTAATTATTCTGTATAGGTTATTAAACTTATATAATTGTCCCAAGGCTAAACAAGAGGGGGGTGAATTGGTAATTTAAAATTTTCTTGGATTTTTAAATAGAAAATAATTTTTTTAAAAATTTGTACAAAATTATTTTTTCAACCATAAATACTAAATTGCAAAAAAATAAAAAATGCAGAAAAAAAAAAGAACACATAAATTTATAGTGGTTTGGTCCAACAAAACCTGTGTCCACTCCCTGAAGACTCCCTCTTCAGATATTGCACTATTACTAAAGTGACTCTCCTTTTCCTCCCACAATAAGGCAGAGAACCCTTTACAATTTTTCTCTCTTCCACCAATCCCCAATGCGGCAGATAACCGTCATCCTTTCACACCCTCCAAGTGTTAGTAGAGAACCATCATCCTTTTACACCATCCATATGTCGGCAAAGAACTATCATCCTTTCACACCCTCCAAATTTTAATAGAGAACTTTCATCCTTTCATACCCTCCACAAAGTCAGTTTCTAAGGACCTTTTATATGAAAGGCATGAAAAACCATCTAGAAAACTAAAATTTGCCATTTTGAGCATATATGATCGTAAAGTATGATCGATGTTCATCCTAGATGAGCAGTTAAAAAATGTATGGTACGATCCTCTACGAAATGTTTTGTACAAGAAGATCATACAGTGCGATATGTATATCATATAGTACAGATAATTATAAAAAATTATCATTCATGAGAACAAAAAAGTTCCCAATAATTTCATACTATGAATATCGTCTGTATAAAGTCCAGATTATCCTTGAAGAATAGTTGAAAAAATTTACATGTTCGTCTGGACAAGAAAGTTCACAACATTTTTGTACTATGGATGTCATCTGTTTAAAATCCGTATCATCCCGAGCAAATAGTTCAAAAATTTGACATGTTCATCTGGATGAATATGTTTCCCACATTTTTGTACTATGTACATCGTCTATACGAAATCCATATCACTTCGGACGAACAGTTCAAAATTTTGACATGTCAAACTAGATAAAAATGTTGCCAACAATTTCATACTCTAGACGTTGTCTGTACAAAGCTAGTTTCATATAATACGAATAGTTCAAAAAAAAAAAAATTTCATCCAAGTTGATTAACTGCTCGCTGGAAGAAATAACTAACCAAATCATCCCGTATGAAATGAGTTCATAGAGTATGATTAGTTTAAAATTTTTACTAATTTTGAACACTCCCCTAGTGTGTGTGTGCATGGTTACTCAATTACAATCACACTC
Organism: Dendrobium catenatum; assembly: GCF_001605985.2. Lineage (NCBI taxonomy): Eukaryota > Viridiplantae > Streptophyta > Magnoliopsida > Asparagales > Orchidaceae > Dendrobium > Dendrobium catenatum. Next base: position 958,472 of record NW_021319694.1, on the reverse strand, counting down.
TCTCAGACTCAATAAAATAAAAAAATAGAATCCAATTATAATGAATCCTAATCTATCTAATTTGAAGTTTTCAACAATCTGGAGTATGATTTAATTGAAAAGCTAGTACACACAAATAACAAAAATAATATATCCATAATATGTTAGGAGAAATAATATTTAAAACAATAATATTTGAAATTATCAAAAACACACATGTTGTTATAATCTCAAGCATTAAAAAACTAAATTGCAACAATTTCAATAATCTCCCCTTTTTTTATGATGACAAAATAATTATTGTGTGAGTTAACATTTATATCCTAAATTTCTCCTTATCTCCCGCTAAATAAGTAAACATCTTTGAATATAAGGATTTCCAATGAAAAACCTTATTTATTTATTTATTTCTGAAACACAAACACAAAAACTCAAACTCAAACACAAAAACATAAAAATTCAAGCACAAAAATAAAAAAGAAAAACTCAAACACAAACAAAATTATTTCTCCCCCCTCTAACAACAACAAAAAGGGAAAAAGAAAATTGAAATGAAAGATGTCAAATGATAAACCAAAAATATTAACCTTAAAATTATTTTAAAATTAATTGCAATTAACAAATGTCAGTTTCATAAGATAAAAAAGAATTCAAAATTTTAAATCAATAAAGAACTAAGATAAGAAAAGTTAATCAAGATCATGAGTCCGTCTAGACAAAAATAAATATGGATGTTTATTGTAAAAAATAAAGAAATTAAGATTAGTTAACTTCAATTTCAATATAGAGTACAATTGAAAATTAGATTAATTTGAATTACAAATTAAATGATAGTGAATTGAACATAATAAATACAAAATTCAATTGGCCATATTGTGCATCTTTTTAAATATTTGTGGCACACTTTGTGCTTCTTTTTTCATTTGGGCTAATTTTGTGCCTCTTTCAATTTGTGAACCATTGTGCAAAGTTTTGATTTTTGTACACTTTTTGTATTTCTTTTCCTCCCTTTTTTATTATATTTTCGAGTCTTTCTAAAATTAGTAATCTAAAAAATAAACTTCTCTAATAAAAAATAATAATATTAAAAAAGAAATAAAAATAATAATAAGGCATCAACAATGCAATAATAATATTTAAATCAGGTTAGCCTAAAGAAACATGAAATTGATATCCTTAACTTAAATCAGTTATAATTTAATTTAAGTTTATGAAAAATTAGTTTTTCAAATGAAATTAATTTTGTAATGCAAGTTAATTTAAAACACATTTTTTTAACAATTATAAAAGTTTTTTCGTAGAGAAAACTCAGATTTCAAAATAAAAAAGAAAAGTAAAAGACAAAACATGACCTTTTTTTTGTTTGTAGCAATTAAAGATCAGATACAATAAGGCCATTTATACATTTAAACACAACATCTAAACAACCAAACCTAAAACATCATAACATAAATACAAGTCTAAACAAAAATAAAGATTACTCAAAGGAAATAAATAAAGACATCATCACATCATAAGCAAAGAAGCATCACATGTATCGAACTAGTAGAGGTAACAATAAAGAAGTAGATCTAAAAGTTGGAAGACCCTGATCTAGAGGAGGTTTGTTGAAGAATAAAAAATAGCTATTCATCGTAGATACATTTATGTTCATCGAGTCAAACTAACCTTAATTCAATCCCATGTCTTCTTGGTATCTTGCATCCTATTAATTCAAATGAGTCTCAATTTGATCAAAACGTTGATCAAAATGAGTCTCCAACTGATCAAATCACTGAACCATCTCCTAAAAGTAATTTTGATTTGGTCCTTGTTCAGGTGCATGCGCTTCAATTTAGCCCTTAGTATCCTCATTAGAACTCTCATTTCCCCCAAACAAAGATCTAAAATAGGCATCGATAAAATAAATTGGGAGTTCAATTGGAGGATCAGGTTGAATCACATTATACTTCTTCGCAGGAATATAGGCAACAAGATGTCCAATGGCCACATTATTTTTCCATTTATGATGAGGTTGACTAATCTCAAAAAGGTTGTAAAGGTAGTCCATAGTGAGTTGGGCTTCATCAATAGGTTTTTTCAGTAATGATAAGATATGTGACTGTGGACAGGAGTGGAGTCATATTCACTCTATCACAACCTTTAGGAATAATAGAAGTTCTTAAAACATGATGAATACCCCTAATATTTTAATTTAATGTATAGACTCGAGATATATGATTGAATGAAGTAACACCTCTAAGAACTTTATTAATTTCCATCTAGTCATAATCTGATCTAGAGGTCAGTGTGTGAGCTCTAACTCTTTCGGTTCTCAAGATGAGGTAGTTGACTAAATTTGCTTTGTTAATTTCAACATGTCTTTTTTACACAAAAGAACTTATGCTAGAGTGATCCTTGCTTACTATCATATTTTCTAAGAAATAATAGAATGTTTCTTTGTGATATGCAAATATGAGAGTCAGAATGAATGATAATTGAGTGGAAGCAAAAAGTGACATTACTAAAAAATGAAGATCATCTTGAATTAATATTAAAGATGGGGTAATTTTAGTAGCAATGAACCTACATAAAGAATCTTTAAACAACTTAGATAAGAAGTCTGGATTAATAGAAGCAAAAGAAGAAAAACCTTTGGAACCTTTAGGACGCTTGCTAGAATTGGCCATTTCCTAGACAAGAGCTCTGAAGAGTTTTGAAAGAAGTTTGGAAGTGAATGAAAAAAGTATCAAAACCTTTCTATTTAAAGAGAAATGACATATTGTACAGTACCAAATACATTTCATATGTAAGATCTTGACATCGTACGGAACGAACATTTTTTTGTACATACGAACGAAAATCTGCAAAAGATGAAATGGCTTTTAGAAAAATGTTATTTCTAAGGCATCCTATCATATAGGCTTTTTAACCACATGATCGTATAGATGAACAGAGGTTTGTTTGTAATGATTAGAAAATTTAAGATCGTTTTAAAGGCGATTAGCTTCATCCCCTATAGAAATTGACACTGTGATCATACAAATGAAAATGAATTTATTTGGGATGATCGACAATAATAACTGAACCTAACCAGTAAAACTATCCATATTCGTACATATGAACCCACAATAATTATACATATGATGAACACATCATTTAGTACAGAACTTTTAAAAAATTAAGGTTTTGCATTTTAAACTCCCACAATTAAATATGTATACGCTACAGAATTCATATAGGGCTAATATATATTGGGATTGTAGAAATATAACTTAAAATCAATTCATGAAAATAAGACAAACTTCTCAGAATCAAGTGACATGTTTTTAGTTTTAACACAAAAAAATCAAAAAAACAAGAAAAGACAAAAACCCACAAAAACATGTTACTAAGAAACAAACTAAAAAGACGTTAACATAAAACATATCAAGTTTGCAGAATATTTTAATTTTAAGCATTAAGATCAATCACACATAACCTTGTTCTTAATGTGCTAAATGTTTCAAAGGCTAGAGGTTTTGTAAAAATATCTATCAGTTGATTTTTAGTTGAAACTTGATTCAATTCAATTTATCCTTTGGTTACATGATCCCTAATGAAATGATGTCTTATATCTATATGTTTGGTTCTAGAATGTTGAATAAGAATTTTTGAAATACAAATGACACTAGAGTTATCACTATAAATTGGAGTTGTGTCTATTGCAAATCCTGAATCAATCAATTATTATTTCAACCAAAAAACATATGCTACACAACTTCCTAAGGAAATGTATTCAGCTTTAGCAGTAGATAGGGATAAATTGAATTGAATCAAGGTTATGTGTGATTGATACTGGACAAAGAAATTAATGAATTTTTTATAAATTAAATAGTTCCACATGTACTCTTTCTATCAACCCTACACCCTACAAAATCTGAATTGGAATATTTGATAATTTCAAATAAAGAGTTGTACTTAGGGTACCAAATCCCTAAGTTTTGAATTCCCAAAAGTTTCTTAAAATTCTTTTAACTACTATCAAATGTGATTCTTTTGGATCAGATTGAAATCTAGCACACAAACAAACACTAAACATTATATGAGGTCTACTTGCAGTCAAATAAATTAACGATCCAATTATTCCTCGAAATTTTTTTTAATCAACTTTTTTTTTTCTTTTGGGTCCTTATCCAACTTAATTGATGAACTCATTAGTGTGCTTACTAATTTAGCATTGTCCATTTCATACTTTTTGAGGATGTTCTTAACATATTTTGACTAACTAAGAAAGTTTCCTCCTCATTTTGCTTAAATCTAAAAACAAGAAAATAACTTAAATCTCTTATTAAACTTATCTTAAATTCACTACTCATTATTTTAGAAACATCCTCACAAAAATTTTTATTTATAGATCCAAAAATGATATCATTAATATAAATATGCATAATGAGTATATCATCTCCTAATTTCTTCAAAAAGAGAGTAGTGTCCACACTTCATTTTATAAAAGATCTCTCTAATAGGAAAGTGCTTAATCCGTCATACCAAGCCATAGGTGCATATTTAAATCCATATAATGGATTTTTCAATTTAAAAATATGATTAGGGAATTTTGAATATTCAAAACTTGAAGGTTATTTAACATAAACATCATCTTATATCACCTCATTCAAAAATGCACTTTTAACATCCATTTGAAATAATTTAAATCCTCTAAAACAACTATAAGCTAATAAAACCCTAATTTCTTCAAGTCTTGCTATAGGGAAAAGAGTCTCCTCAAAATCAATTTCTTCAATTTGATTATATCCCTTAGCCACCGATTAAGCATTATTTTTAACAACAACTCCTGAATCATTAATTTTATTTTTAAATATCCACTTAGTTCCAACTACACTTTAATTCTTTAGCCTATCAATTAATTCCCAAACATCATTCCTTACAAATTAATTTAACTCTTCTTTGCATAGCCAAAATCCAAAATTCATCTGAAAGTGCTTGGTTAATATTTGTGGGTTCAATCATTGTAATAAAGGTAGAATGATTAACTTCTTTACTAAGTCCACACCTAGTCCTATCACCCTCAAAAGGTTCACCTAAAATCAATTCCTTAGGGTTATTTTTTTAAAATTTCAATTCTCTAGGCAAAGGGTTTTCTTTCTCCAAATTTTCTTCCTAATTAATCATTTAAATCCATTGGGAGTTATTTTCTAAATGATCCTCTTCCAAACTAGGTTCTTCCAAAATTCATGATTTATAAAAAAAAACATATGTGGTCTCCTCAACTATCAAAATTCTTTTGTTAAATACTCTAAATGATTTCCCAATATAAGAGTATCCAAGAAAAATTCTTTCATTTTATTTTGGATCAAATTTTCTTAAAATTTTTTTATTATTATTATGTATGAACACCTTACATCCAAAAACATGTAAATTAGACAAATTAGGTACTCTATCCTTAAGAAGTTCATAGGGTATTTAATTCAATTTCGACCTAATATTCACCCTATTAAGAATATAATAAGTTGTACTAGTTGCTTTAGTCCAAAAATATTTTAGAAATGAATATTCTTCCAACTTGGCTCTAGTGGTGTTAATTAATATTTTGTTCTTTCTTTTGATTAAACTATTATGCTGTGGAGTCCTTGGTGCAGAAAAATTGTGTTCAATTCCTTTTTTTTATAAAATTTCTCAAATTTTTCATTTTCAAATTTACCTTTGTGATCACTTTGAATTTTTAAAATTTCATATCCTAGTTTTCTTTGAATCCAAGTCAAAAAGATTCTAAATTCCTCAAATGGTTCACTCTTTGGAAATAAAAATTTAACCCATTTGAATCTTGAAAAATTATCAACTTTCACAAATCCGTATATCTTCCCTCCTAGACTTATAGTGCTAATCGATCAAAAAAGATCCATATGAAATATTTTTAATGGTTCGCTAGTTCTAAGATCCTTAGTGGACTTAACCTATTTTTATAGTTGGCATGCAACACAAAAGTGATCCTTAGCAAAGTCTAGTTTTGGTATACCTCTAACAAATTTTTTTGGGTAATTTTTCTAAGATTTTTCATGCTAGCATGATAAAGCCTTCTATGCCTTAATTATGATTCATCAGAAGTTGTTTTAAAAAAAAATCATTAGGAGTTGCAATACAATTTAAGTCTACTATATATATATATATATATTGTTTACTCTATTTCCATGTAGTACATAAATTTTATTTTGGCTTAATATGAAACTAGTGGAAAAAATTTTATACTGTATCTTTTATCACACAGTTGACTAATATTATAGATCATACATAAGCCTACCACCTTCCTAGTGGTATTATCTCCCAGTGTAACCTTGCCTCCATTCCTGGCTTCCAGCGATATGAATTATGTAGGTCTTCAATCATATGCTTCAAGCAACCACTGTCTAGGTAACAAATGTTCTCATGAGGTCTTATATGAGAGCATTTCTCTTTTTGATTCAACTGGTCAATATTATCGACCATTATGCACATATTGGTGACTTCTTCTTCCTTCTTTATTTTTGATGAATCTAAAGCTGAGTCCACCCAAAAAGCTTGCTAAAATTTCTTCTTTCCCTTTCTCACATTCACTTTATTCTTCACCTTCTCTTTGCTAGGAGTGGCTTTAAGATTGGGGCAATCTAATTTGACATTTATAGGTTTGTTTCATTCATAAAAAATAACATCGTTAGAAACCTTAACATTTTCATAAAACTTACCTTCATTTCACTGTTTGTGTCTCCTTTGCTTCATCTTTAGAAAACTCCTAAATTATGTGGTCATCAAGGCAATATAATCCTCATCCTCAGGTTATGACTGATCACTCTCCAAGTCATCTCATTTAATGGCTATATTTTTCTCCTTTCTCTTTTCTCCTGCATCAATCTATCTTTAACTCACTCCTTGCTCATAAGCAATTAATGATCGAAGAAGATTATAAATTGAGTAAATATTTAAATCTTTAGACTCTATAATTACAGTAATTTTAGCATCGTAAGCAGCAGGCAAACAACAAAGTATTTTATTGACTATTTCAGCATTAGTTAGTTTTCTAACAAATGCATACAAAGAAGTGACTATTTGAGTGAATCTTGTGTGCATGTCATATATGGATTTATTTGGTTTCATGTGAAATATTTCATAATTATATAATAAGATATTTAATCTAGATTTCTTTACATCATTAGTCCTTTCATAAGTAACACATAGCCTTTCCAAAATATCATTTCCACTTTTACACGTAGAAATTTGCATGTAGTCTTTAGACTTAAGTGCACAAAAGAAACTATTTAAGTTTTTTGCATTTAAATGTGCTAAGTCACATTCTTCTATAGTCCAGTCAGTAAAGGGTGTTTCAACTTTAATGACATCTACAACTCTAGTTCGCCTAGTGTACCCATCCTGAACTAAAATTCATATGCGATAGTCAAGCAAATTAAAAAAAGTTAACATTTGTGTTTTTCATAAATCAAAAGAAATATTATTAAATAATAGAGGTGTAGTAATTGAATATCCTTTAGGTGTGTTACGATTTCCAAAAGTAGCCATTATTATTTTCAAAAAGTAATCTAAACATAAGGTTTTGAAAGAAAGCTCTGATACCACTTATTGATTATGTATAGGTGATTAAACCCATGAAATTATCCCAAGACTAACTAAAAGGGGGGTTAATTGGTAATTTAAAGATTTCTTGGATTTTTCAAAAAGAAAACTAATCTTCGTAATTTTTACAAAATTAATTTTTCAACCACAAATTCTAAATTGCAAAACAATAAAAATGGAGAAATAAAAAAGAACATAAGAATTTATAGTGGTTCAGTCCAACCAGATCTACATCCACTCCCTGAAGACTCCCTCTTCAGGTATCACACTATTACCAAATTGACTCTCCTTTTTCTTCCACAGCAAGGTGGAGAAGCCTTTATAATTTTCTTCTCTTCCACCAATCCCTAGTGCGGCAGAGAACCATCGTCCTTTCACACTCTCCAAGTGTCTAAAGAGAATCATCATCCTTTCACCTACTCTAAGTGTTAGCAGAGAACTATCTTCCTTTCACACTTTCTAAATATTAGTAGAGAATCGTTATCCTTTCGTACCCTTCGATTTTTGGCAGAGAACCATCATCCTTTCACACCCTCCAGGTGTCGTCAAGGAAATGTCATCCTTTCACACCCTCCAAGTGTCAGCAGAATATAGGATCTTCTTCAAAGATCTTATCTCAAGCAACTAAAAAGATGAAAGGAAGAGTAGTAATAAAAAACCCAAAGTGATTCTAACCTTTAAGTATCCTTCTGATCCCTTCACACTCCACTTGCAAGAACTCTCTCTCTCTCTCTCTCTCAAACACTATCTACAAACACTCTTTCACTTGCTCTAAAAAAACACACAAAGAAAAGATATTTTAAAGTTAGTTTCTAAGGACTTTTTATACAAAAGGCATGAAAAATAGTTCAAAAAACTAAAATTTGCCATTTTAAGCATACACGATCATAGAGTGTGAACGATGTTCATCCCAGATGAATAGTTCAAAAATGACTAATATGATCCTTTACAAAATGTTTTCATATAAGCAAATTGTTCAGTATGATTATGTATATTATACATTACAAACAGTTATAAACAATTCTCATTCGTTTGGTAGAAAATGATCCCAATAATTTTGTACTCTAGACATCATCTATGGGAAGTCCATATTATCTCAGATGACTAGTTCAAAAAATTTACATGTTCCCCATATTTTCATACTTTAGATGTCGTATGTACGAAATCCATATCGTCCTGGATGAATAGTTTAAAAATTTGATATATTCATCTGGATGAAAATATTCTCCATATATTCATACTCTGAACATCATATGTACAAAATCCATTTCATCCCAGTCAAATAGTTCAAAAATTTAACATGTTCGTCTAGATGAAAATGTTGCCAATAATTTTGTGTTCTTGACGTCATCTGCAAAAAGCTAACTTTGCACAATACAAATAATACTTAAAAAAAAAAATTGTCCAAGTTTATTAAATGCTTGCTGGAGCAAATAGTTGACCAAATTATCCCGTATGAAATGAGTTTGTATAAAATGATCAGTTTAAAATTTTTATAATTTTTAAGCACTTCCCTGGTGTGTGTGTGTGCATGGTTACTCAATTACAATCACTATCTCTCAGACTCGATAAAATAAAAAAATACATACTACAATTATATTGAATCCTAATCTATATGATTTGAAGTCTTTAACAATCTTGAGTATGATTTCCATGAAAAGTTAGTACACACAAACAACAAAAATAATATATCCAAAATATGTTAGCATAAATAGTAATTAAAACAATAAAATTTTGATTAATAAAAAATACACATATTGCAATAATCTCAATAATTGAAAATTTTAATTGAAAAATTCTCAATATTTTTTTGTCTTTATTTTATTTTCTATAATTTTTATTTTTTTAAGTTCAAATTTTGTGGTTAAAAAATTATTTTGGAAGAATTCATTATTGTGATTAATATTATAAAATCAGTTTTCATAAACTACCAAGAAATTTTAAATTATCAATTCAACCGCCCTCCCCCCCTCCCTTAGGACATGCTTAATAGGTCTAATAACCTTTTCGGGCTAACAAGTGGTATTAGAGCCTACTTTCAAAAATTAAGATTTAGATAAATTTTTGAAAATGATCATGGCTACTTTTGGAAACCTTAACACACCTTAAGGGTATTTGATCATAAGACCCCCATTATTTGATAAAATCCCTTTCAATTTTTGGAAACTCGTATATTTATTTTCTTCAATTGCTTGACTATCGTATATAGATTTTAGTATAGGAAGGCTACACTAGACCAACTAAAATTATAGATGGTATTGTAACTAACACATCATTTACTAATTAGAGTGTAGTGGAAAAAGACTTAGCTCAGTTAGATGCTAAATATTTAAATAGATTTTTTATGTACACTTAAATCTAAAGACTATATATATGTCTCTACCTGTAGAACTAGAAAGAAATATGGGATAGACTTCATATCACATATGAATGGACTAATAAGGTGCAACAATCTAGATTGAATATTTTGCTACATTATTATGAAAATTTTTGCATGTAACCAAATGAATCAATCATTGACATGTATGCTCGTTTCTCTTAAATAGTTACCTCATTGCATGTTTTAGATAGGAAACTAACTAATGTCAAAATGTAAATAAAATTCTTTATTGTTTTTCTACTACTTATGATGCAAAGATAACTGCTATATAAGAGTTGAAAGACTTAAATGATTTTTCTATTGATAATTTTCTTGAATCACTAATTACTTATGAGCAAGTAGTGACTCAAAGATAGATTGATACAGGTGGAAAGTGGAAGGAGAAAAGTATAGCATTAAAAGTAGATGACTCATAGAGTGATCAGTCTCAGCCTAAGGAAGAAGATGACATTGTCTTTATGATAAGGAAATTCAAAAGTTTTCTAAAGAGGAAGCAAAGGAGACATCAGCAGTGGAATAAGGGTAAGTTTTAAAAAAATGACAAGGCTTCTAATGATGTAATTTATTTTGAATGTAGGATGCATAGAAACATCAAATTTGAATGCCCGAACCTTAAATCTAATTTTAGTAAGGGGAAGGTCGAGGATAAAAGTAATGTAAGGAAGGGCAAAAAGAGATTATAGAGAGCATTTTGGGCATATTCAGATTTAGATTCTTCAGAAATAGAAGTAAGATGAAGTCACCAACTTGTGTTTGATGGCCGATAAACATGATTAGTTAGATCAAGAACATATATGTGACTTAACCTATGAAGTGTTATTTAATATTTCTAACAAAATTACTACCTATAGAAAACTTTAAAAGTTGCATGCTAAGTTTAACATATAATTTTTAGAATCACAAAAAGAATATGAAATCCTTAGGAAAGATCGCACATTAATTGATAGAAAGTACATGATATTATTGGATGAGACTGATGACTTGAACAAAAAATATGAACTATTAAAATAATCACATATTGAACTTGAAAAAAGATTTTAAAACATGTTTGCCTTGATCAGATCAAAGAGAACATGAATTGAAAGTTAATAATTCACTTTTAAAAGATGCAAGCATATATCTTATATAAAAAGTGAAAACACTTGAGGAAAATAAGACATCCCCAACACTTGAAGATTTTTCTAATCCTAATTCGAATTTTAAAATTTTAAAATCTAGGAAAAGATAATTTAATACACTTAGATTGATAAATCCTTTTCCTGGTGTGAAATGTTTTTCTTGTGGATTAATTGAGCATATCTCACACACTTATACTATTTATAGTAAAAATCATTTTTTATGGAGACGTTAGATGTATGAAATAAATCTTGTCAAATAGGTATCTAGGTTAATTTTGCCAAGAGGAGAACCCAAATTTATTTGATTTCCAAGGCTAATGTTTAATTATCTTCTAGAAATGCTCTTATACAAGACCTCATGAGAGTATTTCGTACCTAAACAGTGGATGTTCGAAGCACATGACTGGAGATACAACAAAGTTCTTATCACTAGAAGCTAGTAATGGAGGCAAGGTTATATTGGGAGACAATTCCACTAGGAAAGTGATATGCATAGGTATAATTAGAAATTTAAACAATTTTTTTCATTGAGAATATTTTATTGGTAGAAGGATTAAAACATAACTTGTTAAGTATTAGTCAGCTATGTGATAAGGGTTATAGTGTAAATGTTTTTTCACTAGCAGCATAATAAGCCAAAATGGAATTTATGTTTTACATAGAATTAGGGTAAATAATGACATGCTTGATTTGAATTGTATTAAATAATCTTATGCCTTTTGTTTCAAAATAATTATGGATGAATCATGGTTATCGCATAGGAGACTTTGTAACACAAGCATAAAATTTTTTTAGGAAATTTCTTAAAAAGAACTAGTTAGAGGAACACCCAAACTAGACTTTACTAAGGATCAGCTGTGTGATGCATGTAAAAAAAGGAAAATAGGTGAAGATTTTATTTCATTTCATTAAGGGTCTTAGAACTAGAATATTATTGGAAATCATTCACATAGATCTTTTTATACCGGTTAGCACTCTAAGTCTAGTAGACAAAATATTTGGATTTGTGATAGTTGATGATTTTTCAAGATTCACTTGTGTTAAATTTTTAATTCACAAAAGTGAATTATTTGAAGAATTTAGCAATTTTTCTACTTGGATTCAGAGAAAGCTAGGATGTGAGATTTTATCAATTCAAAGTGATCATACAAGAAAATTTAAAAAAAAATTGAAGACTTTTTCAGAGAAAATGGAAATGATCACAATTTTTTTACACCTAAGATCCCTCAGCATAATGGGGTTATAGAAAGAAAAAATAAAATATTAATTGAAGTCATCAGAGCCATTTTAGCAAAATACTCACTTATGAAATATTTTTTGGCTGAGGCGGTTAGTAGTGCTTGTTATGTTATGAATAGGGTGAACATTAGATCAAAATTGAATAAGACTCCCTATGAACTTCTTAAGGGGAGAAACCAAATTTGCTTCATTTGCATATCTTTGGATGTAAGGTGTTCATTCATAATAATAGAAAAAAAAATTTAGAAAATTTTGATTCAAAATCTTATAAAGGAATTTTTTTATATATATTCTAGTGTTGGAAATTCTTATAGTTTTTAATAAGACAACTTTGGTAGTGGAGGATACCAGCATGTTGTGTTTGATGAATCTGGTATTTTGGAAGAGCCAATGTTGGAAAATGTTCATATTGAAAATATCTCCCAAGGAATTGAAAAGACAAATTTAGAAGAGAAAGTTAGATTAGAAAACCCTTTGCTTAAGGAATGGAAACTTTCTAAAATCACCCTAAGGAATTAATTTTAGATGAACATAATGAGGGGGGTAGGACTAGGCATGGACCTAGTAAATCAAGCACTTGTGGATGAATTTTGGTTTTTGTCCATGCAAGAAGAATTGAATTAATTTGTTAGAAATGATATTTGGAAATTTCTTGAAAGGACAAATAATCAAAGTTTTAGTAGAACAAAGTGGGTGTTCAAAAATAAAATGAATGATTCAGAAGTTGTAATTAAAAATAAGGTAATATTGATGTCCAAGGGGTATAATCAAATAGAAGGGATTTATGTTGAAGAAACTTTTTCCTATGTAGTCAGACTTGAAGAAATTAGGGTTTTGTTAGTCTTTGCTAATTTTAAAGATTTTAAATTATATCAAATGGATTTTAAAATTGCCTTTCTGAATGGGGTGATACTAGAGGTTATTTATGTTGACCAACCTCTAGGTTTTGAAAATTCTAAATTACCAAATTATTTGTTTAAATTAAAAAAAGACATTGTATAGACTGATATAGACACCTAGGACTTGGTATGAGACGTTAAACACTTTCTTATTTGAGAGATCATTTGTGAAAGGAAGTGTGGACAACACTCTCATTTTGAAATGGATAGGAGATGACATACTTATTATTCAAATATATGTTGATGATATATTTTTTTGGATCAACAAATAAAAATCTTTGTGAAGATTTTTTAAAAGTAATAAGTAGTGAATTTGAGAAATGTTTGATGGGAGGTTTGAATTATTTTCTTGGTTTTAGCATAAAGAAAAATGAGGAAGGAATGTTTCTTAGTCTTTTTTTTTTAAACATGCAAAAGCAATGCATTTAAAAGGAAACAAGTCTAAGTACAAAGCTAAAAAGGTAACATTTCTTCCTTGATTAAATCAATCAATGAAGTCGTAATGCTACTAAAAGAAAAACTATCAAAAGTAAAACTATCATCTAATGCCAAAGTACCAAAGTAGCACAACAATCAGCTACTTTATTATAATCCCTCTTCATGATGAAAAATGACATTAATGAAATCATTAAGTAAAGCTCTTTGACAAGCCAATTCTCCAAGTGCGAATAAAATTTCTTCAAAGAATCTTGAATGAATGTAATCACATTGATATTATCACTTTCAATGATAATACCTTTACTTTCAAGCATCCAACTTTGGATGAATTCTCTATATCTATAATTGCCTCCATCTCGAGCTGAGCAACGTCCCAATGTATCTTATTCTTCCCAAAAGCAAGAAGAAGTCTACCTCTACAATCTCTGAAAATCCCACCAATACTAGCCCGATTTGTGCTCAACAATGATGCATCAACATTGATCTTGATCCAATCTAGTGATGGAGGGCACCAAGTACTGTAGAAATCCCTTGGGAGATTAGCACCCCAGTTGTCTAGATATGGAGAAGATCTCAACATGGCTAAAGAAAGCACATTTGCAGCCACCAAAGAGGTAGGCAAAATAGCCTTTCCATGTTTTACCAAATTTCGGTTTTTCCAGGACAAAAAAAATGCAACATAGTAAATTCTAGCTATACCAGCATTTCGTCCATAGCTTCTTCTCAGGTCCTCTAAACAGCAATCCAAAGATTGAAATGCAGGGATATAAAATCCCATTCTCTAATTTTAGATACAACATCCCGAAGATATTTGCAATGAACCACAATGTGTTCATAATTCTCCATCACCAGACATCCTCTAGGACAAAGATCATCAACAACAAGTCTACAAAATTTGAGAATGTGATTAGTAGGAATAGCGAACTTACTGAGTCGCCACCAAAAAATTTCCACCTTAGAGTTAAGCTTTAGATTCTTAAGCCATTTATAGAAGCAACCGTCATCATCTGTGCCTCTACCTTCCATCACATGATCATAGGCCAACGCAGATATAGTTTTACCCGAGACTTTATACACGGTTTCGAGCTGATCCTCCCTCTAAATGTCAATATGCACTTGCTTGATTAAGCTGACAAGTTCTTCATGAAAGAAATTAAGCAACTTCATTTCAATCCACTCACCTTCAGCAGAGATAAAATGCTGAACCTTCATATCCTTCGAAGCTTCACAATCAACAAAAGTTGGCCAAGCATTAAAACACTTTTCCAGCAGCCAAACATCACTCAAAACATGAATTTTATCCCCTCTACCCACTCTCCATTTAACAATGGGTTTAAGGTATTTACATCCATCCTTCAAAATTTTCCAAGCACTAGAAGAGCTTTTCAAACAAGTATCATTCAAGATATCATCACCATACTTAGCAATAAGCATTCGATGAAGTAAGGAATCAAATTTTTGGATACAATTCCAAGCCAACCTTGCCTGTAAAGTACCACCTTTGATTACAACAGACTACACTCCCAATCCACCTGCATATTTTGGTTTGAAGCAATATAGTGCAATCCCTTCCTCCCATCTTGTTTATGCCAAATAAACCTCCTGCATAATTTCTCCACATCATGAACCACTTTTTTAGGAACTAAAGAGTGTGTAAGAGCAAAATTTGGCATAGATAATAAAGCAGTTTTGATAAGAGTGATTCTTCCTCTTAGGAAAGAGACTTCTTCCTCCACACATTCAATCTATCCATTACATGACTTAAAAGATCTTGAAAATTTGCCACACCCAATTTCCTTAAGGAGATCCTGATTCCCAGATAATGCAATTCCTTCACAGTCTTGAATCCAAGAATTCTAGCCACTTTCTTCTTATAAGATCTCCTAACAGCCTTAAATGATTTGGGACTTGTTAAAATTTACCCTTTGACCCATCCACTTACAAAATTCCTCCATAATGTTTTTTCATAAACATGCCATAGAATTGGTTGCCCGAGAAAAAAACCAACACATCATCTGCTGAAGAAGATGTATGATCTTCGGTCCTCTAGGAGAAACTTGAATACCCAAATCGTGGCCCCTTTACTCAATTACATTCGAAAACTACTGGGAACACATAATGAACAAATAAGGTGAGAGAGGGCAGCCCTACCTAAATCCACAATGAGCATTGATCCACTTCAAATTCTTCCCATTCAGGATAATTGAAAACCTTGCATTCACCGCACATTCCATAAGTAATTTGGAAAAAATAGAGGGGAAACCATACCAAAGAAGTATTTGATTCAAAGTTGGCCATCCCATACTATCGTACACCTGTTCCATGTCAAGCTTGACAACCATCATTCCTTGCTTATTCTTAGAAATTTTAAATTTGTTGAAAATCTCCTGTGCCAAAATATAGTGTTCAAACAAAGATCTACCTGGAATGAATGCCAACTGCTCTTCTGAAATCATCTTGGGCATGCAGATTTTCAACCTAATAACCAACATGGTGCCCACAATCTTATAGGTAGTTTGACAAAGGATTATAGGTTTGTAATTGGAGGGCACCACCGGGTTCTTAACTTTGGGAATTAATACAATTAGTGTATCCTTCCATTCCTTGTGAATAACTCCATAATTTAAGAAATTTTTGTTGGCATTCCAAGTAGTCTCACACAGTAGTTTCCAATAACACTTAAAGAAAGAGGCTGTCACCCCATCTAAACTTGGTGACTTATTATTTCCTTGTTGGAAAATTGAAATCTTGTAGTCCTCCAGAGAAAATTCTGCATCCAAAGCTGCCACATTCGAAGCATCCAACTTCTGTTTATTTGAAGGATCAGGCCAATCAGTCAATTTATAAGCTTTGTGCTTCCATTTCTCTTCAAAAAACTATAAAAACACTTGCTCAATTTGATCATCCTCCTCCACCAAGAGGTTATTAACATCCTTGATTTGCCTCACCCACATTGCATTCCTCCTAGCTGATGCAAAGTTATGGAAGAACATGGAATTGGTATCCCCTTCCTCTTGCCATCTTGCCTTAGCCCGTTAATTCCACCAAATTTAAAGTCTTCTAAGAGTGACATTTAGCTCATGTACCTTGCTCCTAAGAAGGGGAAAGTCATCTAGAGAAAAATTCTCACCCGTTGCTTCCTTAATCTGCATTTCCAAGATCTCCCTCTTTAAATGCTCCTTCAGCTTACATAAATCCTTGCACTTTTTTTACTCGAGAAAAATAATACTCTCAGTGTCCTTCTAAGCTTTCTATGAAGCACCTCCACCACCTCACCAAAATCAGCCTTCTTCCAGGAATTATAAACAATATTCCACGCAGCCGGGAAGGACATCCAAGTGTCTTCAAATCTAATAACCTTGGTCTTGTTAATCTGCTTAGCTTCCAAATTTAACACAATTGGGTTATGATCAGATGCCACTCTTGCAAGATGCTTCACCTTCCCAAAAGGAACTAAGTATAGGGATGAAGAGTTAAGCAAACATCTATCAAGTCTTTCCCAAATCCTTAAAGAACCTTTCTTATTATTAGACCAAGTAAAACTTGGTCCAACAAAACTTGCATCATGAAAATAAGAGTTACTCATAAAATCTTTCATCTCTCTAGGCCCTCTAGAGAAAAGGAACCTCTTTCCACCTTTCTTCTCCTCCTTATTCAAAATGAAATTAAAGTCCCCCCCACCCCCCGGACCCGACCCCATCATATTTTTTCTCAAGAAAATTCCACAGATTCTTTCTCTCATTACAACATCTATTACCATACACAATAGCCACCTTCCAATCTCCCATAGAAGGTGTAGAGAGTAAGCCAACCACCATTTCAGATGAACTCTCCATCAAAACAAAAGAAACAACCTTCCTGTTCCACATAACCAAAATGCCTCCAGAGGTACCCACAACTGGATGGTGGAAAAAATCCCAATCTTTCCCAATAAGGATATCAACATTACTTCTCTCAATATTATATAGCTTAGTTTCCATCAGCCCAAAAAAGAAGGCATCATGATTCCTCACTCTCTCCCTAAGATACAAGGAAGCCTCCTTTTTCCTTGCCCTCCTATAATTCCAGAACACGAATGAAGTCATTTGTTAACCATAGGGGAACCATCCCTGCCAGGTATACTTCCCTTTCCATCCTTTCTTTTTTCATATGCTCAGGTTCCACAGGCCCCAATATTTTTAGTTCATTAGCCAATTTCACTTTGAACAAGTTGTATTTAGAGAAGCATCACTTTCCATTTTCTCAGGAATATCTTCAGCACCTGAAGTATTCTTCTGTTGATCCACCGTATATTGATCCATCACTTCCCCTTCTTCAATATCCTCATTCAAAACCTCAAATTTATTGGTTACAACTAATGCCGATTCAATCTCCCTCTCAGTTTACCTTTACTACTACTTTTTCCTGTATCCAAATCTTGCTGATCAAGCTTCTTTACCTCTATATCCATATCATCTACCATATTTTGAACTGAATTCTGTACAGTAACATCCTGGCATGATGAGCCTGAGCATTTACTTCCTCTATATTTTTAACAGATTTCCCATCTCTCGCAAGCTTTCCATTTTTAAACTTTATGTTTTTTAATTGAACATGAATCCACGGTCCATAATCACTCCCCAAAATTTTATCTTCAACCCATCCAACCGTATCATTCCCAGCAGTAATTTTCTTCACAGGCTGACCATTTTGAACATTCATCACACCATCAGGGTAACCCTTTCTATCATGTCCCACCTTACCAAAATGATAGCAAATCAAGTCAATTTTCTCATACTCTATTTTTTGGAAGAATCTCCCTGATATTTTATCGATCCATACGCCATTTGGAAGCCTATTTTCCAAATTTAATCTCATACAAACCCAATCAAATTCATGTTTCCCCCACTTAAAAGAATTCCCATCCACATACATAATTACTCTGACCATCAAAGCAATTCTAGCATTATTCTCATCATCCCAACAGTATAACAATAAACAGGGGAGGTGAATCCAAACAAGGGCCGTAATGCCCTTCAATGAATTGGGGTTGAAAAGAGGGGACCATTTGTCCATCCTAATAATGTGTCCTCCCACATACCAAGGACCACCATTCAAAACCTCACCCATAGCATCTGCCAATTTAAATGAACAAAGAATCCAGTTTATGCCTATGGAAGTCATATAAACACTACCAATTTTATTCCACTTCTTTCTCAACTCCATACTACACATCAAAAAGGTTATTTTATCTCCCAGCACCTTGATAACCAGGGAGTGTTTCAAAACTTGAGCATTCATAGCTTCCTTCTCAGCATTCGCTTAACTGCAGTCCCATCATCAGACATCTCTGTTAAATCCATGTTGAAAGAAATCTTAATATACTGAGGTTTCTTCCACACTTAAATAAAACTTTCCTTAATAGTATTACTAATAGAATCCCCATCAACAAAGTTGTCCAAATTTTCCTTCATCACAGAGTTCTTCAGGAGATTAGAATTTTCAACTTCATCTTGCCTATCCAACGCATCCATCTCAGTTGCTAAACACGGCCATCAAATCATTGCAAATCTATTTTCATGACTTATGTTTTGATGATTGACAAACACTATTGATTCTCTTGGACTGCATGTTACTTCTAACTTTTCAAGAATCAAAGATCGGACAAACAAACGAAGCCAGTTCAAGATTACGTAGTTTAAGATTGAGACAGTCTGTACTTTGCTTTTTCTCTTCTTGAGTCTATTTGTAATGTTCAAAAAGACTGATGCTAAGTAACCCTAGACACACACACTTGAGAGACTTATAAATTCTATTTTTACTCAAATCGGCCAGGACGATATTTACATCATCCGGGACAATCTGGCTTAAAAAAGAAATTCTATCATGGATTCTTAATTAAGGCAGCCATCATTAACAAATCGGCCTAGATGATACGTGTATCGACCAGGACGATAAGCTCAAAACAGAAAGAAATTTCTGCCATAAAGAATTAAGGTATTCTGTATTTTTGGTAATCGGCCAGGATGATCTTTGATCGGCCTGGATGATATGTTACAATTATGCCTTAATTAATCAGACAAATAAAGAAAGTAATTAAGGATGATTGATATGATCATATCGGCCTAGACGATCTCATGATCGGCCG
Organism: Dendrobium catenatum; assembly: GCF_001605985.2. NCBI lineage: Eukaryota > Viridiplantae > Streptophyta > Magnoliopsida > Asparagales > Orchidaceae > Dendrobium > Dendrobium catenatum. Next base: position 938,711 of record NW_021319694.1, on the reverse strand, counting down.
GGCCGATCTGTTTAAAAACCTTAGTTACTCTTGGACGTTAGATATCGGCCAGCTTGAATTCAGGACGATGCTCTGGATGATTTTTCTCTTATTTGTACTGATCGACCGGGATGATCGTGAGATCATTCTGGATGATCAAGCCAATTTTAAATCATTCTTCTTGCATTCAGGGCAATGCTCTTACCGATCTTCTGATATTTGTACTGATCAGCCAGGACGATGTCCATATCGTCCTAGACGATATTGTTGGCAACTTGCAATTAATGAGCTCCTTCGAAGCTCTTCAATTTAAGAGCTCTTGTTCAACGTTTTGAAAAATCTTTTACTGCTGCCTTGACCCGAGAAGACCTTGAGGAGAGAGAGAGAGAGAGAGAGAGAGAGAGAGAGAGAGAGAGAGAGAGAGAGAGAGAGAAAGAGAGAGAGGGAGAGAGGATCTTGTGAGGGGGAGATTGTGAGGGGATTCACAAGGGTCGCTTCAAGGATCGCTCTGCTTCTTCTTCGTCTAGACTTTCTCGTCCGTGGAAGGGTCGGTAGAGGTAAGGATTCAACATCTGATTGTGGTTCTCTGCCAGCTTCAGAAGGAAGCAAAAGAAGATAGGTTCTCTGCCTTGTCGGGGTGGCAAAAAGAGGTTCTTTGTAAAGGCTTCTCCGCCTAGCTGTGGTGGCTAAAGGAGAGTCACGATTGTAGTGCAATACATGGAGGGCACTTCTGGGGAGTGGACTTAGGTCGAGTTGACCGAACCACTATAAATTTTGTGTTCTTATTTCTTGCTTCCGCACTTTAAATTTCTACGCTTATTTTTCTTGTGGTGTGATTTTGGTTTATGAGATTTTTACTTCTTTGTGAAATGAAATTTTTTAAAATACCAATTCCCCCCCCCCCCCCCCCCCGCTTGGTTAGCTTGGGCCAGTTTATAGGGCTTACATTCCTAACACTTTAAGTGGTATTCAAAGCTGGGATTCATAAAATTAGTTTGAAAACTTTTTGAATTTTGATCCATGGACTATACGTTGGGAATCGTAACATACGGAGGGTATTCTATTACTCGCCCCCACCTGATTCGTAACCCTACTTTTATTTCTGGAAAACAGCATGATCAATGTTTTTACAATCTATGATTATCGCATGTGGATGCTTATAGAAAGAAGGTTATTCTCCACTCTCTGGAAATTAATATAGTGTTAAAACTGAAATAACATTTTACTGAATGGACTTTTGATGAAAAAGATTTTAGCCAATTAAATGAAAATGTTTGAAACTATTTTTTCTGTGCTTTTAAATCTGAGGATACATGCGTGCTCTACTTTGCTAAACTGATAAACGAAATTTGGGATAATGTATCACTACTATAAGGCACTATTGAAGTTAAACAATTGACGTTGAACATTCTCTATGCATGTAACGACTTTTCGTATGAATTCTCTCAATTCAATTTCTAACATGTTATACGGTTTACTGAGATAGTACTTCACTGCAATGCACTAGAACGAGACTTTCAAACTTTGAAATAGTATACAAGTTTTGAGATGCTTGCCTTCGTCATATTGATGTTAAATCACCTGCAATCAACTGAATTCTAGGATTTGAACAATTATTCTTATTGATAACTTACTTTGGCTCACTCATTCTTATTGGAGCAGCGGTGAATCAAAGAAATCTTGAGCAGGTGAGAAAAAAATGAGGAAAACAGTTGCACTGAGGCACTACAAATAGATTCTAAAACTTCCGGGTCTGAAGCGGTGAATGCCTTCATCACAATGATGAAATTCAAAAGCTTTCTAAGGAAGAAGCAAACATCATTGGTAGAAACGGGTAAGGTCATACAATATCTAAAGGAATTCTGATGTTGTTTGTTATGAATGATGAAGCCTGACATGTGAAAGCCGATTGTCCTACACGTTCAGACACTTTAGCAAAAAAAAAGGAAAAAATGTGAGGAGAACCTTTAAAGTTTAGAAAAGGATAAGAGAGAGTCCAAAACGTTTCTGGGCAGAATCTGGTACTGATTTGCCTCTGAGAAGAAACCAGAGGAAAGGACTTAAAACCTTGCTTAATGGGGAAGATCATCTAGATTAAAGTGGATGAAGAAGAGTATACAAACCAACTTATGGATGAATTATTAAGATTTGTTGAGAAAATCCATGCATCATACAAAACATAAAAAAGGACTCATCCTGCCGAAATGTTAGAACTTTTAAATTACAAAAAACAGCATGAAGTTTTCTCAAAAGATCATGAAACGATTGATTCAATATCACATGCTCTTATTGATGAATTTGATGACTTAAACCAAGAATTATTTAAGGAATTAATTTATGGAATATAATGCATTAAAAGTTTCACACACCTCACTTGATTCAGATTTTAAGAAATCTAAAGATTGAGAAAAAATAGGATTGATAATGATACCTTAAAAAAAAAACTAACTTGGGATCAAAATGACTGGGGATACATGGAAAGAATCTTGGATGACACCCAACTCCTAATCAAAAGACAGAACTTAGGAGAGGATCATAACACAAAGCATTAAGAAAACCTTTTCCTGGAGTTAGATGCGTTTCATGTGGGCATTGCTAGGACACATCTCACACACTTGCACCATTCACCGTAGTACACATGTGAGACCTAAGGGTGCATGATTCCAGATACCAACCTGCATTGTATTATACTTTTTTTTAAGAGGCCCAAACTAGTATTGGGGTTCCTAAATCGATGATTGTGATGTTTTGCGGTTGTCTACTCACCAAAGACCTCGTGCCCGCATAGGAAAATTGGACACCCCCCCCCCTTATGGAGGGCTCGCATCTCATAAATGCTTAACATGCTGCTTCATAAAATTCTTAAACTTTTTTTAATTAGTGTTTGTTTTAGTCTTTGTTGTGTCGAGTTTTTGTTTATTTTGTTTTCACTTTGCTTTCTTTCATAATGATGAACGTTTCTAAGCTTTTAAAATTTTGGATTTTAAAGATTATGTTTAGCATTTCTTAAATCGGTTTAAGGGAGAAATACCGTCGATGGTTTCCCACTTCGACCTATATTTTGTGTCATGATTTCTTCTTAAATAAAAGTCTAACTCATTTAGCCCAATAGTTTTTGAACACTAAGATTCTTTTATCTTGGCTACAAAAAACTGACTTGGCTATGAATATCAAAGTTTCTTATATTATCTCTCAAGTTAATTGAGCATCTGGCCCTTTGCCACTGACATATGATTTTTGATTTATTTGTGGGTTCAGTTTTTCCCTATTTAAGAGAGTCCATCTGACTCTCAGTTACATATACTAGAAAATACTGCTCCACACTCCGACGCTTCGTGCGTCTCTAAACGAGCTTGCAAAAATGGCGTCAGAATTGGCTTTGCAAACGCTGTTATCGCTAAGAAACCCATGATAAAAAAGGAAAAGTGGTAAAGATGCCAAAATTGAATATAATAAGTATATACACCCGAAAGTAAGTATTCAAAATCAAAAGATGCTCAAAGAGCCGAATCAACAGATTCAACGAGGCATTAAAATTAGACCCACAAAAAGCGAAGCTATCTCTCTTTCAAAACTTTTAAAACTTAGACAGAACTTATGATTATGTGAGATTTTTGAAGGCTGATTTCAAATTCCATGATTGAGAAAAATTACTTTGACATATTATTTATGAGATATTTTCTTTGTAAACAAGTTTTGAATGGATCTTCTTTTTATCATATTTAGTTATTCTGAGTTAGGCCTCTATTTTTCAAAAGACAATTTATACCCTGAAGGATGTCCGATCTAGGGTTAACAGAATCGGATATTCTACCTTCTTCCGATTGAAATTTGTTAACCTATTGATCTCTTGAAACTCTAAAGTTTAAATTATTTGAGAAATTCTCATATGAATTGCTTTGATAAAAATAATAATAATAATAATAATAATAATAATAATAATAATAAAATATAGAAAAATTAAAAACAAAAATATTTGGTTTCTTTTCAAATTGTTTGTTTTTTAGCTTTTTATCGCTGTTCTTTTTCTTTACTTCTGATTTTCTTTTGTTTTATTTTTGAGGGATTTGATCATTACCATCCTTCATTGATTTTTAAATTCTATTCACATCATCCTGGCCGATACTTTTATCGTCCTGGACGATAGGACAAATACTCTTCAAATTCCCATCTGCTGAACTTTTCTATGCTTACTATAACTCTACGTCCTGGACGATCAATTATCTTCCTGAACGATCTGATTGAACTCTGTTGCAATCATGACGATACTCCTGGCCGATAATATATTTAATCATGGCCGATGCATTTTATGGTCATCGTCCTGGCCGATACACTGAATCGTCCTGGACAATCCACGTGTCAGCATGTTTAAATCCTTAAAATCGGCCCCAGACGATCCATTATTGGACAATCGTCCTGGCCAATCCACTATTCATCCTGGACGATACACGTGACACATATCTAAAACATTTTAAATTCGGCCGGTACGATCAATTATTATGCATCGTCCTAGACGATACACCTAATCGGCCCGGACGATCTTCTTTTTCAATGGTCGTCCTGCTTGACTCCTTGGGACGATCGCCTATCTCTAATCGGCCTGGTCGATATCTGATTGGCCTGGCCGATATCTGAGCGGCCTGGCCGATCGGACCGCCTTTTTGACCAATCGGTCTGTATGCAATTATTGTACCATATCGTCCTGGATGATTCTGCGATCGGCTTGGACGATATGGCCGTTTCTTTAAATTTAGGCCGTTCCAGCCATGTTTTTCACTTCACATCCCTTCTCCTCGTGTGTTTCCTTGCTCACTCCTTTCTATGGCTGGTGGGAAATGGGTTCGATAAACTTCTGGGAGTTCTTCGAGGGCTAGGATTGACCCTCGTTTTAGGGAGGCAAGAAGATGAAGCTGCTTGCCATCGATATAAAGGATGTGGGATAACTATCTCCAGAATCATCAATCATGCCCACATTTCATAACCGGTAATGGATCTTTTCGCTCACACTTCCCTTTGTTTTATTCTGTCTCTCGCTTTCCCCTTTAATACTGAGCTCCTTCGTGAATTCTTCGCAAATCTTCACATAAATCCTACCTTCATAGCCCTAACCTCCTATGTGAATCGACGCCCCATCGAAATCACATATCAGCACTGTGTTGAACTTTTACAGCTATCCACCACCGGGGATAAGCTGTACATAATCGTTTCAGATCCTTACTTTGACTGGTCCACTACAAATCATTTCCTTCGCTAGACCAATGCACCTTTTCATGTTGGAGAGACTAGCTCTTTAGTCAAAGATGCTAGGATAATCCAAAATGTCCTTCGCACCTCAATAATTCCAAAAGCCGGGGACCGAATCCACATCACTCCTCTACTGTCTCTGACTACTTTTTATATCATGGCAGATAGAGAATTTAATACTGCAGACTTAATTTTTTGGTACATTGATCACTTAACCACAATTCGCGATCCAGGTCATAATAGGAAACTCAATCTGGCTTTAGGACACCTCATAGCCTATGTCCTTGAAACCAAATATCATATTCAATATCCTGTTCCACCTAACCTCCCAACTATCTTCTACTCAAACAATTCCTTCAGTACCCTTAACAGTACTTGTCTCCATCCTGGGGATGAGGTGTTGTAACCCATGACCCCGAGCTTGAGATTTTCATGATGCCAAATAATGAGTGTTTTGGAACAACCTTTCATTGAATATTATTTTATTTGCTATTTTCCTTGAGCACTAATATTTCAGGAAGATCACAAGTGACTCAGGAAGAAAGGAAGACTCAAGACCGGGTAGATTAGGAGTATGAGTCAAACATTGTATTTTTCCATTTATTTTGTTTTTACTTTATTGAGTCTGGCCACAAAATACGTAAGAGTAAGAGCAACCATGCACACACACAGGGGGGGAGTTGTTTTTTAACTACAAAATGTAATTAAAATTCTTCTCTGGAGATCGTACTGTACGATTTTAATTCGTATCGTACGATCCAAACTATGTGGACAATTCTGTGAATAGATCGTACTGTACGAATCCCTTCGTACTGTACGCTATGTTCAGATCCAAAACCTTAGCCGTAGTTTAGTTTAAGTATGTGATTTTGCGCCGTTCGTATTGTACGAACATGTTCGTACTGTACGATCTATTTTAAATACTTACTTAAATTAACTCGTGATTAGTGCACGTAATCCAGACCTAATTAAAATTTGAACATCGTACTGTACGAACCCGATCATACCATACGATGAACAGAGATGAAGTATGATCATTCTGGATATCGTCCTGGACGATCTCTTGGTTTTTGTCACATCGTACTATACGATAGTAGTCGTACCATACGATGAACAAAGACGACATCCGATCGTCCAGACCATCGTCCTGTACGAATAGTATCTTGTTGTATCGTACCGTACGATATTATATCGTACCGTACGAATTGTTTTTGAACTGTTCGTACATCTTCGTACCAGGACGACGTCTATTTATGAAGATCGTACGGTACGATGTTGAATCGTACTGTACGAACAATAATAGCTACTTTTGAATTCAGAGGTTTTTGGAGCCTTTTTTAGATGTCAATCAAGTCTTTTTTCAGTAAGAATTATAGAGGGGGAAACGTGGTTATAGAGGAATTCCAAGGGAGAAAACTCTAGAGAAGTTCTTGAGGGTTGAGAGAGGAAGGAGGAGGTGAGCGTTGTGAGGGAGAAGAGGTGTGAGGGAGATCACACGGTTGCTCCAAGCTTGCTGCATCTTGCTCCTCCTATGACCCTAGAAGGATTTGAGGGAGGATCTCCAAGGGAAAGGCTCGTCTACATCCGTTACCTCGAGGTTCTCTGCCTTCTCCAGGAGGGAGAAAAATGAGAAGGTTCTCTGCCGTCGCAAGGAGGGTGAAAACAGAGGTTGGCACTCCGCCACGCCAAGTTGGTGAAAGGGAGGTTTGTAAAGGCTTCTCCGCCTTGCCGAGGGGGGCAAAAGGAGAACTATTTTGATAGTGAAAATCCCGGAGTGGAGTACTCCGGGGAGTGGATGCAGGTCATATTTTGACCGAACCACTATAAAATTCTTGGTGTGTTTTTTCCTTTTCGTCATTTATGTTTTACTTGCTTTTAATTTTTCATATCTATTGCATGTGAAATTTTGTGGAAGAAAAATTGCATAAAAATTTTGTTATAAAATTTCAAAAATAAAAAAAAAAATTAGAACTCTTGTTTAGGGTTATTTTTATTAAGAAAAAGATTTTTACAATTCACCCCCCCCTCTTTTCGTTTAGTAATTTCATGAGGAACCTCTGGGGTCTGAGGAGGAGGAGGCTCCCGCTCCCATTCCTGTTCCTGTTCCTCTCCACCTGCACTCACTGTTTGATCAATTAATAGAGAGGTTTGATCGATGGGAGACCCGCTTCGATGCTTACGTTGCAGCACAGGAGCAGCAACACTCTGAGGACATGGCCCGCTACGAGCAGCACCGCACAGAGGACTTAGCCCGTTTTGATAGCTATATTACTCACCAGTAGCAGTAGCATGACCAGGACATCGTCTGGTTCAATGCTTAGTTCACTATGCTAGCTAGAAATTCAATCAGGGATTCTTAATTAAGACAGCCGTCATTAACAGATCGGCCTGGATTATACGTGTATCGGCCAGGACGATAAGCTCAAAACAAAAAGAAATTGCCTCTATAAACAGTTAAGGTTTTCTATATTTTTGGTAATCGGCCAGGATGATCTTGGATCGTCCTGGACGATCACATGATCGGTCGGGCCGATCTGTTAAAAAACCTTAGTTACTCTTGGACGTTAAATATCGGCCATCTTGAATTCAGGGCGATACTCTGGATGATTTTCCTCTGATTTGTACCGATCGGCCGGGACAATCATGAGATCGTCCTGGACGATCAAGCCAATTTTAAATCATCCAGTTTGCATTCAGGGCGATGCTCTGGCCGATCTTATGAGATTTGTACAGATCGGCCAGGAGATGTCCATATCGTTCTGGACGATATTGTCGGCAACTTGCAATTAATGAGCTCATTTGAAGCTCTTCTATTTAAGAGATCTTGTTCAATATTTTGAACAATCTTTTGCTGCTGCCTTGACCTGAGAAGACCTTGAGGAGAGAAATAGAGAGAGAGAGGGAGAGAGGATCTTGTGAGGGGGAGCTTGTGAGGGAATTCACAAGGGTTGCTTCATGGATCGCTCTGCTTCTTCTTCGTCTAGAGTTTCTCATCCATGAAAGGGTTGGTAGAGGTAAGGATTTGGCATCTGATTGTGGTTCTCTGCCAGCTTTAGGAGGAAGCAAAAGGAGATAGGTTCTCTGCCTTGCAGGGGTGGCAAAACGAGGTTCTTTATAAAGGCTTCTCCGCCTAGCTGAGGGGGCTAAAGGAGAGTCACGATTGTAGTGCAATACTCTAAGGGTGCCTCTGGAAAGTGGACGTAAGTCGAGTTGACTAAACCACTATAAATTTCTGTGTTCTTATTTCTTGCTTCCTCACTTTAAATTTCCGTGCTTATTTTTCTTGTGGTGTGATTTTGGTTTATGAGATTTGTACTTCTTTGTGAAAAGAAAAAATTTAAAATACCAATTCACCCCCCCCCCTCTTGGTTAGCTTGGGCCAGTTCTATAGGGCTTAACATCCATCCGTCCGACGATCAACCGTCATCAAAATCCCCATCCACGTAAAGCCCACGAACGAGAAAAATTCAAAAAACAATACTTTCTCTCTCTAAATATTTAGATAATGATACAAGGGAAAATCTGTTGACCAAATGAAATTTAGAGAAATAATTATTTCATTACTTTACTTGACTGCTAGCAGACTTGATATCATGTTCAGTGTTTGTTTGTGTGTTAGATTTCAATATGATCCAAAGAATCACATTTGATAGTAATTAAAAGAATTTTGAGTTATCTTTTGGGAACTCAAAACTTAGGAATTTGGTATCCTAAGCACAGCTCTTTATTTGAAATAATTAGATATTTTAATTCAGATTTTGTACGATATAGGGTTGATCAAAAATTATATATGAAACTTATCAATTAATAAGAAAATCTTTAATTTTTTAGTCCAGCAGAAATCATTATTCATTAGCCTTATCTTCTACTAAAGTAGAATATAATGCCTTAAGTAAATGTATGTCACACATTTTTTGGTTAAAATAATAATTGATTGACTTAAGATTTTTTTTTTTTAACAGTTTTGATTTCTTATGATAATACTAGTGTCTTATGCATTTTAAAGAATCATATTCAATATTCTAGAACTAAGCATGTAGACATAAGGCATCACTTCATTAGAGATCTTGTAGCTAAGGGAGAAATTGAATTGCATCACATTGCTACTGAAAATAAACTTGTACATATTTTTACAAAACCACTTTCCTTTAACACATTTAGCACCTTAGGGACCAAGTTAGGTGTGATTGATCATAATGCTTAAATTGACAGTTCTATAAATACCATGTGTTGTGAATATGTGTTGTTGCAACCCATGACCCCGAGTTTGAGATATTGATGATGAAAAATAATGTCGTCTGAATTATTTATTCATTGAATATTATTTCGTTCGATATTTTTCGTGAGTACTAACATTTCAGGAATCATAAGCTACTTAGAATGACAGGAAGATTCAAGAATGGGTAGATTAGGAGTATGAGTATGATAATGTATTTATATTTATTTTATTTTTATTTTCTTGAGTCTGGCCATAAAATGCATAAAAGTCTGAGCAACCATGCATACACACAGGGGGAGAGGATTTTTTAAAAGAAAAATTTGGAGAATTTTTTTCTCTGTAGATCATACTGTACAAATTTATTTTGTACAGTACGATCTGAGCTTGTAGGATGATTATGTGAATAGATCGTACCGTATGAATCACAATCATACTGTACAATATGTTCAAATCTAAAACCCTAGCCATCAAACTAACTTAAGCAAGTATTTCTCTGCCGTTCATATTGTACGAAATAATTCATACTGTACGATATATTTTTAATACTTAAATTAACCCGTGATTAGTGGAATATTTTAAGGCTCAATTTAAAGTTGAATATCATACTGTACTACCTGTTACGTCTAGTGAATAGGTTTTTAGACCTAAGTTAATGTCCCAAGGCT
>NW_021319694.1:923020-924321 GCF_001605985.2 Dendrobium catenatum | reverse complement strand
CCACTACGTAATTCGCGGTCTCTGACATCTTGCAAGTTGCAAAAATGTAAAGCATGTAAATAGAAACTATCTTAACACTACCCAGTTCATACAATATGATGAACAGAGACAAATTTTGATTGTCCCGGAGATCGTCCTGGACAATCCATTGGTTTTCCCTCATCGTACAATATGATCATACTATACGATGAACATAGATGAATCTTGATCATCCCGGAATTCATCTTGGACGATGCTTTGAATTTTGAATATTCATATTGTACGATAGATATTGTACAATATGATGAACAGATATGACATTTGATCATCCCAACTTTCGTCCTGTACGATCAGTAATGTTGATTATCAACCGTACATTTCAGTATCGTACTGTATAATGCATTTTAAACTATTAATACATCTTCGTACCAGGACAAAGTTTGGTATACATATCACACTGTATGATTAGAAACCGTACTATATGATAGTAACGGCTACTTTAAAATTTTAGGGATTTTGGAGCCCGTTTTAAGGTGTCAAAATAGTTATGTTTTTAGGTTGTGAATCTGAGAGAGGAGAACATGGTTAAAGAGGGATTCCAAAGGAGAGAGCAGAGAGTAAGGAGAAGGTGAGCATTGTAAGGGAGAAAAGGTGTGAGGGAGATCACTCGGTTGCTCCAAACTTGCTGCATCTTGCTCCTTCTGTGGCCTTAGAAGAATTTGTGAGAGGATCTCCAATGGGAAGGCTCTTCTACATCTGTGACCTCGAGGTACTCTGCCTTTTCTAGGAGGGAGAAAACTGAGAAGGTTCTCTGTCATCGCCAGGAGGGTAAAAATAGAGTTTGGAACTCCGCCACACCGGGTTGGTGAAAGGGAATATTGTAAGGGCTTCTCCGCCTTGCCAAGGCGGGAAAAATGAGAGCTATTTCTTGTAGTGAAATTCCCGGAGTGGAGGACTCTGCGGAGTGGACGTAGTTCATGGTTTGACTGAACCACTATAAAAATCTGGTGTGTTTTTTTTTATCATTTTTATTCTTGCATGCATTTTTCATTTTCAGTATATTTGCTTGGTGAAATATTATGATTGAACATGATTCTATTATTTCAATTTATATTCATGTTAAAACCTTAAAAAAAATATCAAAAATATTAGAACTCTTGTTTAGGTTTTATTTATTACTATAAAACTTTCACGATTCTCCCCCTCTTGTCCATCTAGTAATTTCAGTTGGTATCAGAGCCTGTTTTCAAAAATAGTGTTTTAGAAAACCTTAAAAAAATGATCATGTCGCATTTTCGTAATCATAACACCGCGGAGGGTTA
>NW_021319694.1:914838-918047 GCF_001605985.2 Dendrobium catenatum | reverse complement strand
TGCGATCATCCAGGACGATATGATCATATCAATCATCTTTAATTACTCCCTTGATTTCCTGATCAATTAAGACATAATTTGTGAATATCGTCCAGGCGGATCAATGATCGTCCTGGCCGATAATTTAAAAATACAGTATACCTTAATTATTTATGGCAGCAACTTCTTTCTATTTAGAGCTTATTGTCATGGCCGATACATGTATCGTCCGGGCCGATATGTTAATAACGGCTGCCTTAATTAATAATCCATATTTAGACTTTCTATTTTAAGCCTGATCGTCCAGGACGAAGTAAATATCGTCCTGGCCGATATGAGTAAAAATAGAAATTCTAATTATCTCAAGTGTGTGTGTAGGGTTACTTAGCATCAGTCTCTTTGACCATTACAAATAGACTCAAGAAGAAAAAAAACAAAGTACAGACTGACTCAACCCTAAACCTACGCAATCTTGAACTGGCTTCGTTTGTTCATCCGATCTTCGATTCCTGAAAAGTTAGAAGCAACTAGCAGTCCAAGAGAATCAATAGTGTTTGTCAATCAACAAAACATGAGTCATGAAAATAGATTTGTAACAATCTCCCCCTTTTTGATGATGGCAAACACAAGTAGGAAAAACTCAGAGAAGAAGAAAAAAAAAAGTTCACTAGAAATTCAAAGTTACAAGTACATACTCTTTTCCTACCACATCCTACCTTTTCCTACCACATCCTACTCCCCCTTTTGTCATCACAAAAAGAGGGTCCTAGACACACAAAAGAAAAAGTAAACAGAAACTAAAACAAACTACAAGACAAACTACAGAAAGTAGAAAACAGAAAACACAGACGAGAAAAATGAGAGATCCTGATCATCAGATGGAGGTGGTGGAGGTGGCTGCTTAAAGTAGCTGGCAAATGTAGTAAACTGAGCATTGAACCAGGCGATATCCTGGTCATGCTGCTGCTGCTGGTATGTCATGTAGCTATCAAATCTGGCTAAATCCTCAGTGCGGTGCTGCTCGTAGCGGGCAATGTCCTCAGAATGTTGATGCTCCTGTGCAGCAACGTAGGCGTCAAAGCGGGTCTCCCATCGATCAAACCTCTCTATCAACTGATCAACTGGTGAGTGCTGGTGTAGAGGAACAAAATCAGGAACGGGAGCGGGGGCGGGAGCCTCCTCCTCCTCAGCCCCCAGAGGTTCCCCATCTCCTGGGTGGAGACGAGTATTATGAAGGATAGTGAAGGAATTGTTTAAGTAGCAAGGAGGAAGAAGGTCGTGACGAGCAGGATATTGGAGATTGTATTTGGTTTCAAGAATGTTGGCTATGATGTTTCCTAAGGCTAGATTGGGTTTTCTCCTATGGCCTGGATCGTGAATAGTTATTTGGTGATCGATATAACGAAAGAGTAGATCAGTGGCATTAAATTCTCTTCAGGCCATAATGAAAAAGGTGGTCAAGGAAAGTAGTGGAGTGATATGGATTCGGTCCCCAGCTTTTGGAATTATGGAGATGCGAAGGACATGTTGGATTGTCCTAGCATCTTTGACTAAAGAGCTAGTCTCTCCAACATGAAATGGTGTGTTGGTTTGGCGAAGGAAGTGGTTTGCCATGGACCAATCAAAATCTGGATCAGTAACGATTATGTACAGCTTATCCCCGGTGGTGGATAGCTGTAAAAGCTCTGCACAGTCCTGATATGTGATCTCGACCGAGCGTCGATTCACATAGGAGGTCAGGGCTGTGAAGGTAGAATTTATGCGAAGATTTGCATAAAATTCTAGGAGGAGTTCAGAAGAAAAAGGGACAGCGAGGGTGAGTATGAAATAAAGAGAGGTGTGGGAAAAGAGATCCATTATCGGATACGAGAGATATGCGGGATTGAATGTTCGAGATAGGGTAATGCCACACTCTTTGTAGCGATGGTAGGCAGCCTGATCCTCTGCCTCCCTGAATCGAGGGTCCATAGTGGCCCTCGAGGAACTTCTAGAAGTTTGTCGAACTCGTTTCCCACCAGCCATAGCAAAGGATTAGCAAGGAGACAGAAGAGGAGAAGGGATGAAGTGGAAAATTATGGCTGGATCGGCCAGAATTTAATGAAATGGCCATATCTTCCAAGCCGATCGCAGAATCGTCGGGGCCGATATGGCTTAATAATTGCGTATAGGCCGATTGGTCAAAAATGCAGTCAGATCGTCCGGTATGATCAGATATCGGCCAGGATGATTAGACATAGGCGATCGTCCCGAGGAGACAATCCGGATGACTATTGAAAAAGCAGATCGTTCGGGATGATTAGGTGTATCATCCAGGACGATGCACAATAATTGATCATACCGGCCGAAGTTAAAACGTTTTAAATCTCTACCACGTGTATCATCCAGGACGAACAGTGGATCATCCAGGGCGATTGTCCAATAATGGATCATCCGGGGCAAATTTTAAGGATTTAACCGTGTTGACACGTGGATCATCCAGGATGATCCAGTGTATCGGCCAGGACGATGCACATAAAATGCATCGGCCAGACGAAATATTTTATCGGCCATGAATATCATCATGATTGTAATAGAGTTTGATCATATCGTCCAGGACGATACAAGTATCGACCAAGACGGTGTGACTAGAATTTGAAACTATGGAAAAGATTATGATGATCAAGTCCCTCAAAAATAAAATAAAATAAAAGCAGACAAAAACATAGTAATAGAAAGCTAAAACACAAGAAAAATAAAAAAAATGAATATTTTTGAATTTTAATTTTTCAATTTTTTTTTATGGAGGCATCATATGAGAAGTTCTCAAACAATTAAACTTCATAGTTTCACAAGATCAAGGAGTTTAGCCAATCCTAATCAGACAAAGGTACAATATTTGATTCTGTTAACCCTAGAACAGACGTTCTTTATGGTACAACTTTTCTTTTGAAAAACAAAAATGCTTAACTCAGAATAAACCTTAAAAAAGGAAGATTCAACCAAAACATGTTTACAAAGAAAAAATCTCATAAATAAAAAAACAAAGTAATTTGTCTCAATCATGAAATTTGAAATCAAACATTTGAATTCATCAAATAATCAATGAATTTTCTAAGTTTTAAAAGTTTTAAAAAGAGAGGATAGCTTGCTTTTTAGTGGGCTCATTTTATGCTTCTTGAATCTTTGATTGGCTCTTTGAGCATCTTTTAATTTTTGATACACAATTGTGTGTGTGTATATATATATATATA
>NW_021319694.1:729943-914738 GCF_001605985.2 Dendrobium catenatum | reverse complement strand
GGGACTTGTGTAGCAAGAGTGAGAACAGAACATTTCTTAGCCAAGCAAAGTACATTAAATACATTTTGAAAAAATACGAAATGGAGAATGCAAAACCCATGAACACCCCAATGAGCTCAACAATTCAATTAAACAAAGATCCCAGTGGAAAGTCAGTAGATCAGAAAAAGTATAGAGGAATGATTGGATCCCTTCTTTACTTAACTACCAGTAGACCTGACATAATGTTTAGCGTGTGCCTCTGTGCCCGTTTTCAAGCCGATCCTAAAGAGTCTCACTTAACTGTTGTCAAGAGAATTCTTAGATATCTACTAGGCACCCTGAACTTAGGAATTTGGTATCCTAGGTACAGTACTTCCTTTAAAATATTAGGGTACTCATATTTTGATTTTACAGGGTGTAGGATGGATAGAAAAAGCACCTCTGGTACCTGCCAATTCATAGGACAATCATTAGTGTCTTAGTCTAGTAAGAAGCAAAACTCAGTAGCCCTTTCCAGAGCTGAGATAAAATATATTACAATAGGAAGTTGCGTTGCACAAGTACTATGGTTAAAAAACAAATTCTTGATCTTGGCCTACCTGTAGGAACCATTTCAATTATATGTGAGGATACAAGTGCAATTTGAATCTCTAAGAACCCAATACAACACTCTCAAACGAAACACATTGACATTAGACACCATTTCATAAGAGATCATGTTGCTAAGGGAGATATAGAATTGCATCACATTTCTAAAAAGGATCAATTGGCTGACATATTCAAAAAAACCACTAACATTTGTCAACTTCAGCACCTTGAGAACTAGACTAGGTGTCATTGACAATTAATACATGAAACAAAAAAAAAATTGCTTCTGATCATCACACACTCACTCACCACACAGAACAACCAAATTTGACATTGAATCATTGTACTGTATGATTCACTTTCATACTATACGATACATCTAAATCGGCACAGAAAATAACCCACCAACTGATTAGGATCCTCCGCTTTAAATTTTCTTTGTATTGTAGTTTTTCTTTTTTCTCTTTCTTAGTGTTTGCTCCTCTTTTTGGTGCTGTCAAAAGGAGGAGAAGGTTGTTGTAGTTTGTTCTATGGTTAAATGCATATTTCCTTTTTTCTCGTACTGCATTTTTCTTTTTATTGCATTTCCATTTCAAAAAAGAAATTTTTTTTTTAAAAAAAATTCTTCAAACTTGCCTACAATAAACATTATTTGACATCATCAAAAAGAGGGAGATTGTTGCAACCCATGACCCCGAGTTTGAGATTTTGATGATGACAAATAATGTCGTCTGAATTATCTATTCATTGATTATTATTTTATTTACTATTGTTCGTGAGTACTAACATTTCAGGAAGACCACGAGCTACTTAGGACGATAGGAAGACTCAAGAATTGGTAGATTAGGAGTATGAGTCTGACAATGTATTTTTATTTATTTTTTTTTATTTTCTTGAGTCTGGCCACAAAATGCATAAAAGTCTGAGCAACTATGCACACACACAGGGGGAGAAGGTTTTTTAAAAGAAAAATTTGGAGATTTTCTTTCTCTGTAGATCGTACTGTACAAATTTATTTCGTACCACACGATCTGAGCTTGTAGGACGATTCTGTGAATAGATTGTACCATACGAATTACAATCGTATTGTACGATATTTTGAAATACAAAACCCTAGATGTCAAATTAACTTAAGTATTTTCTTCGTCGTTCGTACTGTACAAAATAATTCGTACTGTACCATTTATTTTTAATACTTACTTAAATTAACCCATGATTAGTGGAATAATTGAAGGCTCCATTTAAAATTGAATATCATATTGTACGACCCAGTTCATATAATACGATGAATAGAAATGAATTCTCATCATCCCGGAGATCGTCCTGGACGATCCATTGGTTTTTCCTCATCGTACAGTATGATGTAGATCGTACTATACGATGAACAGAGATGAATCTAGATCATCCTGAAATTCATCCTGGACGATGCTTTGAATTTTGACTATTTGTACTGTACGATAGATATCATATAATACGATGAATAGAGATGACATTTGATCATCCTAGCTATCATCCTGTACGATCAGTAATGTTGATTATCATACAGTACATTTCATTATCGTACTATACGATGTATTTTGAACTATTCGTACATCTTCATACCAGGATAAAGCTTCTTATACATATCGTACTGTACGATTAGAAACGTATTGTATGATAGTAATGGTTACTTTGAAATTTCAGGGATTTTGGAGCCCATTTTAAGGTGTCAAAATAGTTATGTTTTTAGGGTGTGAATCTGAGAGAGGAGAATGTGGTTAGAGAGGGATTCCAAGGGAGAGAGCTCTTGAGAAGTTCTTTAGGATTTGAGAGAGGAAGGAGAAGGTGAGCATTGTGAGGGAGAAAAGGTGTGAGGGAGCTCACACGGTTGCTCCGAACTTGCTGCATCTTGCTCCTCCTGTGGCCCTAGAAGAATTTGAGAGAGGATCTCCAAGGTGAAGGCTTTTCTACATCTGTGACCTCGAGGTATTTTGCCTTCTCTAGGAGGGAGAAAAACAAGAAGATTCTCTGCCGTCGCCAGGAGAGTGAAAACAGAGTTTGGCACTCTGCCACGCCGGGTTGGTGAAAGGGAGTATTGTAAGGGATTCTCTGCCATGCCAAGGGGGGCAAAAGGAGAGTTATTGCTAGTAGTAAAATTCCCAGAGCGGAGGACTCCGGGGAGTGGACATATGACATGGTTTGACCGAACCACTATAAAAATTTGGTGTATTTTTTCCTTATCATTTTTATTCTTGCGTGCATTTTTCATTTTCAGTATATTTTCTTGATGAAATATTGTGATTGAACATGATTCCATTGTTTCACTTTATTTTCATGTTAAAACCTTAAAAATATATATATATATATATTAGAACTCCTGTTTAGGTTTTATTTATTACTATAAAACTTTCATAATTCACCACCCCTCTTGTCCATCTAGTAAATTCATGTGTTTGTTTAGTTTTTCTCGATTTGTCAATTTTGTTTGTTTTTATGTATTTATTTTGTGCTTTTTATTTTGTTTTCTATTTTATTAGAAGCATAACAATGGATTGAAGGTGATTGATTTTGAGAAGATTTTCTGATTATCATGTTTTTTTTTTTCAAAATGTTCTTTTCATACAACATGAAATGTTTTTATCCTTTACAAATTCTTTAGAATGTATATGATAGGTTTATGAGTTGAGCACACAAAACTTAGTTTTTCATAGGATTTCATATTGCACGATGATATCATGATACTGTATAATTTGTGTTGTTTCACCTGTACGAGTGGAGATGATTTTCAAGTTAGTGTCATTTGTTGATTATAGATTATGCATATGAAATTGCATTTTATCTGTATGATGTGTTGTCATTTTCTAAGGGGGAGAAACCTAATCACCATGAAAATGATCTTTAATATTTTGATCATCCCAGATGAACACATGTTCATCTATACGATCGTATGGTCAAAAAGCATGTATGAAAGGATTCCTCAAAAAATGGCATTTTATGAAAAGCCATTTCATTTTTTGTCGTATTCATTCATATGTACAAAATTATTTTTTTCCTGTATGATTTTAAAATCATACGTACGATATGAATTATGTACTATACAATAGGTCATTTTTCTTTAATTAGAAGGGACTTTGCATATGTTTTTCATCATTTTCTTATCTATTCAAAACCTTATAGAGCCCACATCTTAGGAATGGCAAGCAATAGCAAACCCCCTGCATCTCTAAGGGATCTTCCTCAAGATTTGGTAGGAATGGGAATTTTCTATCAAAATATAAAGAGGATGTTCTCTTTAGGTATTCTACTTCCAAGGTTAATCCTTCTCAACTCCTCATTCAAAGCGATATCCATTTCTCTGTCATGCCCCTATTCGGCTCAACTCAGTTATCATTTATACTGACTCTCATCTATGCCTACCATAAAGATATATTCCAAACTTTTTTGGCTAACATGAAAGTAAATCATGAACACACTAGGATAACCTCCTATATTTCAAGCAACATGTAGAAATCACCAAGAAAGACTTAGGCAACATCCTTTACCTGAGAGCCCAAGCGATTAGGGCACACACTTTAACCTCAAGAGCATACTTTAATTAGTTCAAAATAAATCAAACGCTTAGAGGTGTTTCTCAATTGAGTCATTTGGCTCATTTTTACACTCTCAATCAAAATGCTCAGATTATCCAGCAGGTTTTGAGAACTTTAATTATTTCAAAAGTTGGTGATCACATAAACATGACTCCTCTTTTATCCACAATCACATATTTGATAATGATTGAAAAGTCTTTTGATGAAGCCCAACTTATCATGAATTATATTTACAATGTCACCAAAATTTAACTTCCTCATTATAAGAGAAAGAAAAATGCGCTCTAAGACATCTAATTGCTCATATCCTAGAAAAGAAGTACAATCTTATCTATCATGATCCTCCCACTGAAATTCTTATTTACTTTAGTAATACCTCTTTTCAGGAACTTTTTGGGCAGGATCTATGTTTTGAAAGTGATGATTCAGAGGAAGAAGGGGGAGCTCCTGCTCCAGCAACTGCACCTAGACTTGATAAAAATTTCTAACGAGAAATGGTTTAGTGCTTTGATACAATGGAAACTCATTTTGATCAATGTTTTGATCAAATTGAGAATCACATAAATCAGCAGGATGTTAGATATAATGAAGACGTCGGTTGGATCTGAGGACAGTTTGACTTGGTGAATACTAATGTAATTATGATAAATAGTTATTTTTCTATGTTATACCAACAATCTCCTCCAGATAAAGGCACCTCAGATTTTTAGATGTACTTATTTGTGTTGTTGTTCCTTATGAGTAGTTGTGTCTATTGTTGAGATTTATTTCTTTGGATTTCATTATTTTTATATGTTATTTTATTCCTATGTTGTTCTAGCGTTTATGATATGAAATGATCTTAAATAAAAAAGATGTTTGTATGTGTTTGGATAATCAATTAAATGATGAAATATTTTGTTGACATGCATTGATTTTCATTCCCTGAAATGTTTAGCTTTTTTAGAGAAAAATCTTTTATGTTCGATCTTTGGGATGGATTTTCAATTAATTTGTTCTACAAATTAATTTCCTTGTAAAATGTAATATTTCAAATTTTTAATTAAATTTATAGCTACATGTAGATAAGAAGATCAATTTTATGTTCATATGAACAATATTAGTTTGATATAACTGTTGCAAAATAGATGTTTATTAATTTTATTTTCTTTTTCAATGTATTTATTTTATTATTAATGGAATTTGAATTAAGATTATTGATATTTTTAAAGTCTGGAAAAGTAAAAAAAAAAAAGAGGATTGCATAAAGCATTCAAAAATAAAAAAGATGCGCAATGGTTTGCAATGTGAAAAGAGGTACAAAATTAACCCAAATAGAAAAGATGCTCAAAGTGTGTCACTAACATTTGAAAAGATACATAATGTCTCCAATTAATTGAAACATTTAGTATTGTTCTTTCCTTTTATCGTTATATCTTTAAACAAAATCCATTTAATCGACAATCATATTTACTATTGAATTAGAAACTACTTAATATTTATT
This sequence comes from Dendrobium catenatum, assembly GCF_001605985.2. Lineage (NCBI taxonomy): Eukaryota > Viridiplantae > Streptophyta > Magnoliopsida > Asparagales > Orchidaceae > Dendrobium > Dendrobium catenatum. Next base: position 909,116 of record NW_021319694.1, on the reverse strand, counting down.
TTTTTTTTCATTTTTGTAATAATCATTTTTTTTTAATTTATCTAGAATGAATAGTGAACATGGTTGACTTTTCTTATCTTAGTTGTTATTTAATTTAAACTATGAATTTTTTTCTTTTTAACATTAGGAAGTAAATGTTGTATGTGCAATTAGTTTAAAATCTTCATCTTCATTAACTCTTTTAATTTATCCTTATAAACTTTTCATTTCAAGATTTTATTTCCTTTTTGTTGTTGTCAAAAGGGGAGTCATAATATTATTTGATATTTGATGAGTTATATTGTTTGTTAGATGTATGTGTGTTGCGTGATTGTTTTGATGGTGTGTATGTTTTGAATGTGTATATGTGTATGTTTTTTTATTAGGTGTATATTATTTTTGTGTTCGTGGTTCGAGTTTTTTTTTTGTTGTTTTTTTTTATCTTCATGGGATCCCTATGTTTTTAAATTAATCATTCATTTAGGGGGGGGGGGCTAAGGAGAAATTTTATTTTAATTATTAACTCAAATAATAATTAATTTGTTATCATAAAAAAAAAAGGAGATTGTTGAAACTTAGTTTTCATAACTATGTTATTATATCATGTGTGTTTTTTATTACTATTTATCCAAACATATATTGGAGATATTATTTTTGTTGTTTGTGACTACGAACATTTCATGAAAATTATACTCCTGACTGCTAAAAACTTCAAGAAAGATTAAATTAGGATTTATTGTAATTGAATTTTGTACTTTTTATATCTTTTTCTTCAGTCTTAGAGGGTGTAATTATAATTAGATAATCGTGCATAAACACACTGGGAGAGTGAAAAAAGTTATATCTTTTAAACTAATCGTATAAGATGATTTAACTGATTCTTCCTATAGAATGGAGTTGATCAAACCATGTCATCAAAAAGTTTCAAAGTCAAAGTCTTGTTCATATTGTATGAAGTTACATTCGTGTAGACGATGTCTAGAGTATGAAATTACCATGTACCAGTTCATCTCGAATTAACTCAAAATTTTTTTGAACTAATTATATTGTTTGATCATAGGTTTGTATATATGACGTCCAAAGTATGAAATGGGTGCGTATCATTTCGTCCATACAAATGGGTACATTTTTTGAATTGTTCGTATTGTACGAACATGGGTTCATACAATTGATATGCAGAGTATGAAATAGACTCATTCATTTTCATACCAAATAAAACATGGTTAGATTAAAATAAATTGTACTGTACGATATAGGGTTGGTACAATACATTATCTAATATATGAAATTAGATCGTATGTAATCGTACTGGATGAATCAATTCAAATTTAAACTTATCGTACTATATGATATGGGTTCATACATATGTCAATCAGAGTATGAAATCAGTTCATACAAAATCATCTTAGTAATTTTTAAATTTTTCATACATATGATGTGCGATCGTAATGTATAATCCAGGAAGGACTAATTGAAAATTTTCAAATTTTTGGACGATTCTTGGTGTCTTTCATATTTAAGGTCCTAAAAACAAACTAAAGAACTCCTTCTACTTTTCTTTGAGAGCAAGAGTGAGAGTGCTTTGGGAGAGTCTTTGAGAGTCTGGATAGAGATATCTTACAAGTGGAAATTGTTAAGAGTTAACAAGGTTGCCAAAAGGGGAAGATCTATTTATAAGTTTGTCAAATCCCTTCCTTACTTTTTTGAAGATGCTTGAGAGAAGATCTTTCAAGAAGATCCAATTCACTGCCAACACCATAAGGGTGTGAAAGAATGATGGTACTCTGCCGACACTAAGACGGTTTGAAAGGACAATGGTTCTCTGCCGACATCAAGATGGTGCGAAAGAATGACGATACTCTGCCAAATCTATGAGGGTCTGAAAGGATGATGGTACTCTGCTGACACTAGGAGGGTATGAAAGGATGATATTTCTCTGCCGATACTAGGAGGGTGTAAAATGATGACGGTACTCTACCGCACCGGATATTGGTGCAAGAGAGGGTAATTGTAAGGGCCTCTCCGCTTTGGTGTGGAAGAAAAAGTATAGTCACTTTTGTATAGTGCAATACCTGAAGAGGGAGTCTTCAGGCAGTGAAAGTAGGTCTTGTTGGACCGATCCACTATAAATTTCTACGTTGTTTTTCTATCTTTATTTTTATTTTCTACATTTTTAAGTTTTTGCAAGTTTAAATTTTGTGGTTGAAAAGTTATTTTGGAAAAACTCATTATTGTGATTAATATTATAAAATCTTTTTTCTTAAATTACCAAGAAATTTTAAATTACTAATTCACCCCCCCCCCTCCTCTTGGATAGCCTCGGGACATGCTTAATAGGTCTAAAGATATATTCGAACTTATAAAACATATTATAAAATGAGTGCCAATATATATTCTTCCTTATGAGGGTGAAGTATAAATTGATTATGAGTAATTAGTTGATCATTAGGGTAATGCTTGGGTAGGATCAAAAGGGATTAATTTGTCCAAAAGATAATAACTAGGGCCTACTATGAGATAATTGGGCCAAAAAATTAACTTAAGATCATTTTGTGTGTGTGTGTGACGTTTGAATAAAAACTTTTGTTTTTCATCCTCTTGCAATCCTATTGAATTAATGTAAGGATTAAATAAGATCACTAGTACCATTTTCAAGTTTACTATAATCCTCCTAATTTAAGCTACTCACATCTTTTCATTAAACTTAATATTTATTTTTTAATTCAATTTTTAATGAGTTAATGTATAATGTATAAATTCAAAATTAAGTTGTTGACTCATTATATATATATATATATATATATATATATATTTAAAGAATTGTATAAAATAATTTTATTAAAGGAACAAGATACAAACTACTAAGTGATTGATTCCCAATCACATTCCTCCATTATCAAGGAATTAAAGAAAGGAGGAATATTATTACAACTAATGTCTTCCGAAAAAAAATCTGAAGAAAGAACATAGTTAGCACAAAATATAGCTAACTTATTATAATTTCTATTTGCAAAATGAAATAACACCTGGTTAAAATCTTTAAGAAAAGATAAATCCTCCGGCTTTAAGATATCCTCCTTGACAGCTTCAGTATTTAACAAGCTTGGAACATACATGATAACATTATAGTTATCACCTACTTTAGTGATTCCTATAGCTTCAAACATCCAGTCTTTAATAACTTTCCTCGAAGACAAATTTGATAACAACCCCAATTACAAACATTCCAAGTGCAGACTACTAAAACAAAAAGCACACAAAAATCTTCCTCTGTGATATTTCAAAACACCACCTATACCAGCTTTATAAGTACTCACTGAAGAAGCATTAATATTGAACTTAATCCATTCGAGAGGAGGAGGATGCCAAGAAGAAGAAGACAGCTATAACAACTTGTTGGTTTCTTAGTTTTCCAAAATCAGATTAAAGAGAAAAGAAGCAGTAGTGAAGCTAACATAATTTGCTACTATAACTGCCTCATTATCCTCTGTTCCACCAAGCTTGAACTTATTTCTGCTTGTACAAGAGAAAAAATTAGCAGAATAATATTTATTTCCCTATAAACGGATTAGATTTCGCTAAAGCTTCCAAAACCAGATAACATTCCTCAAGTGAAGTAAATACCAGAACTTTAAATCCCTATTTTATTGAGAAGAAAAAAACACTTGAGAGAGATTTACACATTTAATTGCAATATGTCCAAAATTTTCAGCAGATTTACAACCTCTAGGACATCCATTGAAGTCTAATATCCTTTTATTCATCATAAAATTATTTAAGGGGATAGCATTGATATTTAACTGCCCCTAGAATAGATCAACATGGGGCCTAAGTTTGAGACTCTTCATCCATCTCCAATGTCTTTGTTTAGCGCCACAACCCAATAATATCTCAAAAACTAGCCCAAAAATTGATTTACTTGAACACTTAGAAACTAACTCCAATTGATCTTTTTGCAAATCTGGATGAATAGGAACAGCCGTTATTACCTCAACCAAGTGCTGCCTAAAGAACTGCTTCAAATGAGACTCATCCCATATGCCATCCTGTATAAAACCAATATGAAATTTAGTGTCTTCAGTCATTTCTATAACAATAGTAGGCCGCTTATTGATACTCTTATAAAAAATCCATACTTCTTCTATAGTGTTGATATCACATCCATTAGAGACATTCCATCTTACTATTGGGTGAATAAATTTAGCTCCATTAACAATTACCTTCCAAGTAGGAGTGAAATTGCTTTTTATTTCAGTATCCAAATATCATTTCCATACTTAGACATCAATGTCATATTTAGAAGAGAAAAAGGCTCTGAAATATAGTTCCAATGAAATTTAGCACTTAAAGGACCAACTTTTACAGTAGTGAATTACGCACCTTTACCACCCATTATTTTATATTTACAAAAACTTCCGAAGCAACATAGTGGCCCTTTACTTCCTCCTTGCTTGTGATATAGAAAATCCCAACCCATTCTATCCAAATCATTCAATACTCTGATAGGGACTAATTAGTGAGTAGATAAAAAGATAGAAAGAGAAAGAAATGACAATTTAATTAGAAGCAACTTGTCTGTAAGAGAAATAAACTGTTTACCCCATACATTCAATTTATTTAATGCTTTCTCCAATAGGTTTTGGAAATCAGAGAACATAATCTCCTTAATGAAATCTTGACACCAGGATAAATCATTTCCTTAACAACCTTGAATCCCAAGAGTCTTGAAAGAACATTAATTATTCTCCTTCTAACATATTTTTCCAAAAAGAATAGATGATTTCTAATAATTAACCTTCTGACTAGACCATTTGTTGTAGTCTTTCAAAATCTTACTAACTTTCTTAATGCACCTTTTCATAGCCTCTAAAAAAAGAATAATGTTATATGCATACAATAAGTGGAATAATTTTTCTGCATTTGGAGCAACTTTAATACTAAAACTTCTCCCTCTATGAGCAAAAGCATCAGATAGCAATTGAGTGCACAATATGAAAAGATAATGAGATAAGGGACAACCTTGTCTAAACCCACTTTTAGCCTCAATCCATTTTGATTTGTAGCCATTAATAATAATAGAAAATTTTGGTTCTACTACACACTGAGGTAATATATTAGGGAATTTTACTGGGAAACCAAAATTATCTAAAACTTGCTTTAGTGTAGATCATCTCATACTATCATAAGCTTGTTTCATATCAATTTTGATCGCCATCAACCCTTTCTTATATTTAGAATATATGAACTTATTAAATAATTATTGGGCAAGTAAAATATGCTCAGACAAGGAATGACCTTTAACAAAAGTAGACTGATCATTTGAATTAATTTTAGGAATTAAACAATTATACCTATTTAACAACATCCTTTCCACAATCTTGTAAAAAGATAAGAAAATATTAATTGGTCTATAATTGTAAGGAGTCACAGATTTTTCACCTTAGGAATCAACACCACAATCATTTCCTTCCACTCAGTACACATTTTACAAGTAGTAAAAAATTAATTAAATGCCTTCCAAATGTCTAAAAGTATAAGATGCACCAAGAGGGGGGGATGGGGGAATTGGAAATTTGTTGTAATAAAAAGACAAACTTAAATAAGAGTTCTGTTTTTTTTTAATGTTTTTAAATTTTAAACAAGAATATTAAGTTGATGCAGAAGCGAATGCTTAAAACATGATTGTAACACTAAGTGGTGAAATTTTAACTTACTTAAGAAAGAATTCAACTATGATTTTCACCAAGCAATTTTAACGAAAGTAAAATGTGAAACGTAAATAAAGTGTAGTAAGGGAAAAATCACACCAGAGAATTTATAGTGGTTCGGTCACTTGAACTACATCCAATCTTCGAAGTTCTTCACTCTAGGAATTTCACTACTAAATAATAATTATCTTTTTTCCCCCACAGCAAGGTGGAGAAGCCTTTACAAACCTTACTTTCATCAACCCGGTGTGGCGGAGTACCAAGAACTATGTCACCCTCCTGATGAAGGTAGCAAACCTTCTCATTTTTCTCCCTCCTTAGGAGGGAAGAGTGACTTAGAAGACATGGAACTTGAGGGATCTCCCCCATAGAAAGCCTCCCATAAGATCTTATCGAGCCACGGGAGGAGCAACGTTCAGCAAGCTAGGATCAACCATGTGATCTCCCTTATAAAGCCACCTTCTCCTTCCTCTCACAAACCCCAAAATCTTCTCAAGAGTTCTCTCCCAAGAAATCCCCTTCTAGTCATGTTCCTCTCTCACGTACTATTTTCTAAAAAAATAGAAGTTTAGATATTTAAATTGGGCTCCAAGAAACATTAATTTTAAATATAGTCATTTAAGTTTGTATAATAAGATCCAAGATAGTACTGTATGATCAGTTAAACTTAACCTTCATCCTGGTATGAAGGAGTACGAACATGCAATTTGTATGAATAATATCATACAATGTGATATGTTAAATTCCTTCTGTTCAAACAGTATGAATGATGGGATGATGAAAACTCATCTCAGTTCATCGTATGGTACAATCGACTTCATACAGTATGTTACATTAAAAGCTTCATATCGTTCAGAATAATTTGTACATCATATAATATGATTAGTACAAAAATTAAGGGATCGTTTGGTACAATGTTAGGGATGATAAAAAACATCGTCGATACCTCTTACTGTACGAACCATATCTTATAGTACGATTTCCATTCAGTAATTAATCCTTGATTTGATTTACTAATCGTGGGGCTTATTTAAGTAAGTATTTAAAAACTCATACTGTACCATAAAATCATACAACTATCATATAATACGATTAGTTCAAAATTTATGAATTAAGAACTTACTTAAATTAATCCGGAGGCTAGGATTTTTAATTAGAAACACATCATACAGTATAATATGTATCATACAATATGATTTATTCACAGATAGCTATTGAGCTAGAGTAGATCGTACAGTACGATGGAAACTCGTATAGTATGTTCAACAAAAAAAAATTGTTATTTTTAAAAAACCTCTACCCCTGTGTGTTTACATGGTTGCCCTATTTTACATACAATTTGTGGCGAGACTCAAGAAAAAAAATAATAAAAAAGGAAAAATTATAGGGTTATAGACTCCAAATCCTACTCTACCCATTCTTGAGCCTTCTTGTTGTCCTGAGTAATTTGTGATATCCCTAAAATGTTAGTACTCATAGATAAGATCAGAAATCAAATATATTCATTATTTGTCATCATCAAAATCTCAGAGTAAGGTTCATGGATTACAATAATCTCCCAATTTTTGATGATGTCAAATAATATTATTGATAAGAAAATTAGCAAATATATTTTTTTTAATTTAGTAAAACATCATGAATAGAAGAAGGAATAGATAACAAAAAAAAAAAACATTTCATTGGAATTAAAAATAATATGATAAATAGAAAAAACTTACTAAAGTATATAACAAACTTCTCTCCCTTTTGACATCACCAAAAAGAGGAGTAGAAAATAACACTTAGAAAAACTACACAAAATAGAGACAAATCAAAAAGTAGGATCCTAATCAGGTGGAGGTGGAGGTGCAGGTGGTGGTGGCTAAAAGTATTGGTGGATGGACGTGAATTAATGATCAGTTGAGGAGAATCTTTCCCTAAACCATCGCATGTCCTCCTGGTGTTGTTGATGCTATTCTTAAATATGAGCATCAAGGTGGCTTTGTACGTTGTCAAATCATTCGACTGGGTCAACGTGAGTGTTATGTGGTGAGTGTGTGATGATCAGGAAACACCTTAGACCAAACTTTTGATTATTTTTTTTATTATTTATTTAAGATCATGAATGAATGTCTATGACACATAGTCTTGTCCTCAAAGTGCTAAAGGTGTCATAGGCTAGTGCTTTCGAGAAAATATCTTCCAATTGATCTCTTGTAGCCATATGTTGTAATTTTATGTCTCCTTTAGCTATATGATCTCTTACGAAGTGATGTCTAATGCCTATGTGTTTTGTCCTAGACTATCGAATTGGATTTTTGGAAATATAGATTACACTCATGTTGTCGCACATGACTGGGATGGTTCCTATGGGTAATCAAAGAACATGAAGTTATTATTTCAATCACATTACTTGTGAAACACAACTTCCTACTATAATATATTCTACCTCGATCATGAAGTGGGATAATGGAGAGGGATACCAAATTTTGCCTCCTAGTGGACAAAGAAATTAAAGATTGTCCTATGAATTGTCAGGTGCTATAGGTGCTTTTTCTATCTACCCATCTTGCAAAATCAGAATACCCTAAGATTTCAAAAGAAGTATTGTGTCTAAGATACCAAATTCCTAAGTATAGGGTGCCTTGTAGATATCTAAGGATTCTTTTAATCTCAGTTAGGTGAGACACTTTAGGATCAGCTTGAAAATGGGCACAAAGGCATAGACTAAATATTATGTCCGGACTTCTGGTAGTTAAGTAGAGAAGAGATCTAATTATTTATGTATATTTTTTTTGGTCTACTTATTTTTCATTCGGGTCTTTGTTTAGATAAATCATGGAGCTCATTGGAGTTTTCATGGGCTTTGCACTGTCCATCTTATATTTTGTCAAAATATCCTTAATATATTTCATTTAGCTAAGAAATGTTCCACCTTCCTTTATGTTTTACACCAAAACTAGGAAATTAATTAAGCTCTCCCATCATACTCATTTCAAACTCATTACTTATTATTTTTGAGAATTCATCATATAAATTTTTATCTGAAGATCCAAATAGAATGTCGTCCATATAAATATGAACAATGAGAATTACATCTTTAACTTTTTATAAAAAGAGTGTGGTGTCCATTAGTACCAGGCTGTAGGTGCTTGCTTTAACCCATATAGTGTCTTTTATTAATTTGAATATATGGTTTAGAAATTGTGAACTTTCAAATCTAGGGGGTTGATCAACATAAACATCATTTTTTTATCCCGTTTAGAAAAGCACTCTTTACGTCCATTTGATATAGTTTAAAATTTTTAAAGCAAGCAAAGGCTAAGAGTACCCTTATGGGTTCTAGTCTCGCTACTTTGGCAAAGGGTTCTTCAAAGTCTATCCCCTCAATTTGGTTATACCCCTTAGCTACTAGTATGTCCTTATTTCTTACTATGGTTCCAAGGTTATTCTCCTTATTTTTAAAGACCCATTTTGTTCCATCTACACTTTGTTCTTTAGGTCTCTTGACTAACTCCCAAACATCATTCCTGGTTAATTGGTTAAATTATTCTTGCATTAATAGGATCCAAAATTCATCTCCTAAAGCTTGATCTATAGTTTTGGGTTCTATCATTGAGATGAATGCGGAATGACTAACCTCCGACCATGCCTAGTTCTCACACCTTCTAACGGGTCTCCTAAAATTAATTCTTTAGGATGATTAAAAGAGTATCACCATTCACTAGGCAAGTCTTCTTGAGATTCTACCCTTTTTCCTATGGTCATAATTTCTAATCCATGAATTGCCTCTACTTTATCTTCTTCAATTTTAGATTCAAAGGGCTTATCCAATTTATCAAACACTATATGGGTGGACACTTATACTACTAGGGTTATCTTATTGAAGATTCTATTGGCCTTACCTATAGATGAACAACCTAAAAGGATAACCTCATCAGAATTGGGATCAAACTTTCCTAAGAGAAGTTTGCCATTAATTAAGATAAAACATTTGCAACTAAAGACATATAAGTATGAATAATTTTATGTCAGACCATTAAGGAGTTCATAAGGAGTTTTATTCATCTTCAACCTAATATTCATAATATTTTAGACATAATACGTTGTGTTAATCGCTTCTGCCCAAAATTATCTTGGTAGGGTGTACTCAGCTAACATTACCCTATCAGCTTCTATTAAGGAGTTCTAGGGCTAAGAAATTATGCTCTATTCCTATCTCTTGATAGAATGATTCAAATCTTTTATTTGAAGCTCTCCACCATGATCACTATGGATTATTGAGATTTTACATCCTAATTTTCATTAAATCCAAGTGGAGAAAGTTTTAAATTTCTCAAATGACTCATTTTTATGCGCTAGGAATATTACCCAAGTGAATATAGTGAATTATTCTATAATTACAAATCCATTGTTCTTCCCACCTAGGCTAACTATGGTAACGGGTCCAAATAAGTCCATGTGAAGGATTTGTAGTGGCCAAGATGTGTTCACATCCTTGATTGAATGAAATGATGATTTTATTTATTTTCCTAGTTGGTAGGCATCACGTAAATGGTCCTTAGTGAAGTCCAACTTAGGTATGCCTCTAACTAGTCTTTTCTGTGTGATATTTTTATGTATCTTCAAACTCGCATGGCATAGTCTCATACTCCATAGGCACGAGTCATCAATTATCATTTTTAAGCATAGTGAATTTGATTTTTCAATACAATCAAGATCTAACATGTAAATATTGTTCATTCATTTTCCTTCTAAAAAAAGTTTGTTATTTAACTTAATCAGACATTTGTTAGAAAAAATTTTTATGTCAAAACCTTTGTCACATAATTAACTAATGCATAATAAATTATGCTTTAAACCATCAACTAATTAAATGTTCTCAATTAAAAAATTCTTAGCATTTCCAATAATACCTTAGCCCACCACTTTCCTAGTATTGTTGTCTCCCAAAATCACTTTGCCTCCGGTCCTGGTCTCAAGTAAAATGAACTTCTTCATGACTCCAGTCATGTCTTGACCTGCCGCTATCTAGGTCCCACATGCTCTCACTAGGTCTTTTATGAGAGCATCCCTACATTGTCATTCAAGGGTTAGATTTGGGAACCCAAGTGAGTTTGGGATCCTCTATATACTTGCAAGAATGAGATGTATGTATTTTATGCTGTGATGAATGCAATTTAGGTCTCCACACTAGGCGTGTCCTATAGTGAATCGTGCAAGTGCGGACTATGTGACCTAGCATGTCACAAGAAAAATATCTAAGATTTGGAAAAAGGTTCACTAACCTATGTGGGTGGTGATTCCTCATCCTAGGTTTGAATGATTCATGCTGTTGTGACGAATTGCAAAATTTTAAAAGTAAAGGTGGTTTTTAATTTTCATTCAAATCCTTTATCTTGACTTGTAAAAATTTGTTTGCATGTTTAAGATTTGCATTTTCAAATTTCAAATGATGTTCATTGCTATCTATCTCCCAAACAAGTTCCTCTAATCTCTTATACTTTATTTCTAATTCAACATGCGATATTTTCAAAGATTTATGTGCATCAGTTAGTTCAATATGCATCTTATTTACTATATCAAACTCATCAAGCAGGGACATGTGATCTCTATCTAAATCATAATTTTCTTTAACTAAGTTAGTATGCTCAGTTTGTAAAATAATAAACTCAATATTAAGACTAGCATGCATTTTATTTAACTTTGTATACGAGTCATAGATTTTCTTAGAAATAACTAATAAATATTCATTTGAAAGTTAACACACCTCATCTTGATTCAATATATCAAGATTATTGAATGCCATTAGATACAAATTTGTTACCTCATCCTCTGCTTCTTCTTCTGATGATTTTGAGGCAGAGTCGGCCCAAAATGCATTTTGAGTCTTCATCTTTCCTTTCTTATATTTTGCTTTCTCTTAGATTGTTTCCTTAGTTGACTCTTCAAGTTGGGGCAATTAGCTAAGAGGTGACCTGGTTTCCTGCACTCAAAATAAATTGTGTCATATGAAACTTTAGTATTTCATGAGCTTTTACCTTTGTTCTAGTTATTCTGAGGAAATATTTATTTTCTTTTCAAAAAAATTTTGAACTATCAGGTCATCAAGGCTATGCCATCTTCTTCCTCGACTGTAGAACTTTCACTTTCTGAGTTGTTTGCTTTCAATGCCACCGTCCACTCCTTTTCTCCTACATCATTTTGCCTTTAACTCACTCATTGCTCGTAACCAATGAGTGACCCAAGCACATTGTTAATAGAATAAATATTTAAATCTTTGGATCTAGTAATTATAGTAATTTTAGCATTATAGGAACCTGGTAAGTATCTAAGAATCTTATTAACCTTTTTAGAATTTGAAATTTCTCTACCTAATGCATGCAAGGATGTCACAATTTGGGTGAACCTAGTGTACATATCAGATGTAGTTTAGTTAGATTTCTTATATAAAAGTTCATAATCATGCAATAGAATGTTAATTCTATACTGTTTAACCTCACTAGTTCCTTCATACTTGATACACTGTCAATCCCAAATCTCCTTACCAGTAGCATAGGTAGATACTCTCATGTAGTCCTTAGATTTTAATGCACAAAAGAAATAGTTTAAGCACTTTGCCTTTAATTGTTCTAGATCTTTATACTTATTACTATATTCACAAAAAAGTACTTGAGTTTTCATACCATTCATAAGTTTAAATGGCGCAATGTAACCTTCTTGAACCAACATCCACATACGATAATCTATAAATTTTAAAAAAGTAGGCACTCTAATTTTCTAGAAATCAAATAGAATATTGTCAAACAGAAGTTGACGGGTTATAGAATAACCCTCCGTAGAATTACGATTACCAAAATGAGCCCTGATCAACTTTTCAAGGTTTTCTAAAATGCTAATTTTAAAATCCCGCTCTGATACTAATTGAAAGTACAAGATGTGCAAAGAGGGGGTGAATTGGAAATTTATTGCAATTAAAAGACAAACCTAAACAAGAGTTCTAATTTTTTTTTTTATTTTTTTAAATTTTAAACAAGAATATTAAGTTGATGCAGAAGCAATTATTCAAAATAAGTTTGCAACACTAAGTGGTGAAATTTTAACTTACTCAAGAAAAATTTCACTATGATTTTAACCAAGCAATTTTAACGAAAGTAAAATAACAAATGTAAATAAAGTGCAATAAGGGAAAAATCACACAAGAGAATTTATACTCCTTTGGTAACTTGACCTATGTCCACTCCATGGAGTCCTCCACTCCGGGAATTTCACTACTAAAAAATAATTCTTCTTTTTCCCCCACAGCAAGACGGAGAAGCCTTTACAAACCTCACTTTCACCAACCCTGTGTGGCGGAGTACCAAGTGCTATGTCACCCTCCCGATGATGGCTGCAAACCTCATTTTTCTCCCTCCTGGAGAAGGCATAGTACCTTAGAGGACATGGACCTTCAATGATCTTTCCCCTAGAAAGCATTCCAAAAGATCTTCTTGAGCCACAGGAGGAGCAATGTGCAGCAGCTATGAGCAACCATGTGATCTCCCTCACATTTCTTTTCCCTCACAAAGCCCACCTTCTCTTTCCTCTCACAAACCCTGAAATCTTCTCAAGAGCTCTCACATACTATTTTCTCAAAAAAATAGAAGTTTAGATATTTAAATCAGGCTCCAAGAAACCCTAATTTTCAATATATTCATATATGTTCGTACAGTATGATCAGTTCAAAATAGCCTTCATCCTGGTATGAACAGACAGCCAATTTTTTTGAATAATATCATACAGTACGATATAATATCATACAATACGATATGCTAAATTCCTTCTATGTTAAAATGATGAGAACTCATCTCTGTTCATCATCTAGTACGATTAAATTTGTAAAGTGTGATATGTTAAAAGCTTCAAATCGTCAGGTATGATTTGAACATCATCAAGTATAATTAGTACAAAAATTAAGGGATCATCCAGTACTATGTTATGGACATTCAAAAATAGCCTCGGTACCTCATACTATATAAACCATATCGTATAGTATAATTACCAATCAGTAACTAATCCTTGATTTTATTTACTAATCATGGGGTTAATTTTAGTAAGTATTCAAAAACTCATATTGTATGATAGGATCGTACAGTACAATCAGTTAAAAATTAAGAAATTAAGAACTTACTGAAATTGATCTAGAGGCTAGGGTTTTTAATTAGAAACACATCGTATAGTATGATACATTTTGTACACTATGATTTGTTCATAGATAGTCGTGAAAGTTCATTAGAGATGTTAAGCCCTATAGAACAGGCACGAGTCTAACCATGAGGGGGGGGGGTGAATTGGTATTTAAAAATTTCTTTAAGCAAAAAGAACGATTATCACAAACCAAATCACCACAAAAACAGGTGCAGAAGAAAATAAATGCGGAAGCAGTAAAAATAAGAACACAAGGATTTATAGTGGTTCGGTCAACTCGACTTAGGTCCACTCCCCGGAGGCGCCCTCCGAGTATTGCACTACCAATGTGACTCTCCTTTAGCCCCACAGCTAGGCAGAGAAGCCCTTACAAAAACACCTCCTTTTTGCCACACCCGGCAAGGAAGATAACCCAATTCCTTTTGCTTCCTCCTGAAGTAGGCAGAGAACCATGATCACTTGCTGAAACTTACCTCTCCCAACCATTCCAAGGACAAGAGACTCTAGGGAAGAAGAAGTGGAACAATGATTGGAGCAACCCTTGTGAATCCCCTCACAAGCTCCCCCTTATAAGATCCTCTCTTTCTCTCCCTCTCTCTCTCCTTTAGGTTTTCTCAGGTCAAGATAGCAGCCAAGTATGATAAAAATTGTTGAACAAGAGCTCTTAAATAGAAGAGCTTCAAAGGGGCTCATTAATTGCAAGTTGCCGACTTTATCATCCAGGACAATATGGACATCATCCTGACCGATCAGTACAAATCTTATAAGATAAGCCAGAGCATCTCCCTGAATGCAAACTGGATAATTAAAAATTTGCTTGATCATCCCGGACGATCTCATGATCGTCCCGGCCAATCAGTTAAAATTAGAGGAAAATCATCCAGAACATCGCCTTGAATGCAAATTGGATGATTGAAAATTTGCTTGATCGTCCAGGACGATCTCATGATCGTCCCAGCCGATCTATTTAAATCATAGGAAAATCATCTAGAGCATCACCCTAAATTTGATCTGGCTGATATTCATCGTCTAGAGCAACTAAGGGTTTTTGAATTGATCATCCTGGTCGATCCTGAGATCGTCCAGGACGAAGTGATCGTATCAAACATCCTTAATTACATCCTTGATTCCTAGATCAATTTAGGCATAATTATGTGATATCATTTAGTCCGATGTCATGATCGTCCTGACCAATTTCCAAAAATACAGAATACCTAAATATATCATGGCGACAAATTCTTTCTGTATTGAGCATATCATCCTGGCCGATACAGGTATCGTCCAGGCTGATCGGTTAATTACGGCTGCCTTAACTAAGAAATCCTGATTAGATATTCTGTTTTGAACTTGATCATCCAGGACGATATAAATATCATCCGGGATGATGTTAGTAAAAACACGTTCTAAATCTCTCAAGTGTGTGTGTGTAGGGTTACTTAACATCAGTTACTTCAAATAATTACAATTAACTCAAGAAAGAAAAAAGAAAATTACAGACTAACTCAATCCTAATCTACTCAGTCTTGAGCTGATTCTGATTTCCGTCCGATCTTTAAGTCCTAAAAAGTCAGTAGAAAAAAGGCAGTAGTAATGAAACAAGATTTGTTTGCTATCATCAAAATCATAATCCAAAAACATGTTTGTGACAATCTCCCCCTTTTTGATGATGACAAACATATCGATAATTAATTATAAAACAGTAATGCAAAACTAAACAAGCTTTCAATTTTTTGAACTGAATAAGTACAAACATACTACAAGAGAACTACAAGAGCAAGTATAAATATACTACTCCCCCTTTAACATCTCAAAAAGGAGGAAGAAACTAAAAAAAAACTAAAGTAACTAAAAACACAATACAGAAAAAGAAAGCACTCCATAGAAAGTAGAAACTAAAACTAAAAAAATGAGGGATCCTAATCATCAGATGGAGGTGGAGGTGATGGAGCATGCTGAAAGTAGGTAGCTAGCATAGTAAACTGAGCATTGAACCAGGTTATGTCCTGGTCATACTGCTGCTGCTGGTGAGTAAAGTAGCTATCAAAATGGGTTATGTCCTCTGTGCGGTGCTGCTCGTAGCGGGCAATGTCCTTAGAATATTGCTGCTCCTGTGCAGCAACATAAGCATCGAAATGGGTCTCCCAATGATCAAATCTCTCCACTAACTGGTCAAACTGTGAGTGCTGGCGAAGAGGAATAGGATCAGGACTGAGAGTGGGAGCCTCCTCCTCCTTCGCCAGCTAAGGTTCCCCATCCCCTGGGTGTAGATGAGTACTCTGAAGGATATTGAAAGAGCTATTTGAGTAGTAAGGAGGATGAAGGTCGTGACAAGTAGGATATTGAAGATAGTATTTAGTATCAAGAATATAGGCTATGAGATGTCCTAAAGTAAGGTTGGGTTTCCTCTATAGCCAGTGTCGTGAATAGTTGTTAAATGAGCAATATATCAAAAAATCAAGTAAGTTGCATTAAATTCTTTCTGGGCCATAATGAAAAAGGTAGTCAGAAAGCAGAAGAGTGATGTGGACTCGATCACCGGCTTTTGGAATAATGGAGGTGCGAAGGACATGCTGAATTGTCCTAGCATCTTTGACTATAGAGCTAGTCTCTCCAACATGAAAGGGTGTGTTGGTTTGGCGAAGAAAATGGTTTGCTGTGGACCAGTCAAAATCAGGATCTGAGATGATTATATGCAGCTTATCCCCGGTGGTGGATAGCTGCTATAGTTCAGCACAGTCCTGATATGTGATCTCAACTGGGTGTCGATTCATATAGGAGGTCAGAGCTGTGAAAGTTGAATTTATACGAAGATTTGCATAAAATTCTAATAGAAGTTCTGAGGAAAAAGGGACATCAAGGGTAAGAATGAAACAGAGAGAAGTGTGAGCAAAGAGATCCATTACTGGATATGAAAGGTTGACAGGATTGATGGTTCTAGAAAGGGTGATGCCACATTCTTTGTAACAACGGTAAGCTGCTTGATCTTCCACTTCCCTGAATTGAGGGTTCAGAGTGGCCCTCGAGGAACTTCCAGAAGCCTGTTAGACTCATTTCCCACCAGCCATAGCAAGAAATCAGTAAGTAAAAATTTGATAAAAAGAAGCCTTGAGGTGAAAACAATGGCTGGAATGGACTGTATTTAAAGAAACGACCATATCATCCAGGACGATCGCAGAATCATCCAAGATGATTTGGTTCAATTATTGCGTACATGCCAATTGGTCAAAAACACGGTTCGATCGGCCGGGCCGATCAGATATCTGCCACGACGATTAGAGACAGGCGATCGTCCTGAGGAGTCAAGCCTGACGACTGTTAAAAAAGTATATCGTCCGGGCCGATTAGGTGTATCATCCAGGATGATGCACAATAATTGATCGTACCGGCTGAAGTTAAAACATTTTAAATCTGTTCCACGTGTATCATCTAGGATGAACAGTGGATCGGCCAGGACGATTGTCTAATAATGGATCGCCCGGAGCCAGTTTTAAGGATTTAAACGTACTGACACGTGGATCGTCCAGGACGATCTAGTGTATCGGCCAGGATGATGACCATAAATGCATCAGCTAGGACAAAATTATATCGGCCAAGAATATCAAGATAATTGTAACCGAGTTCGATTAGGTCCTCCAGGATGATAATGTATCGTCCGGGACAATGAGTTTCAGAAGGCTCAGAAAAGTTCAGCAGATTAAATTTTGAAGAGAAATTATCATATTGTCCAGGACGATAGCGGTATCGGCCAGGACAATGTGACAAGAATTTGAAAAACAAGGAAGGATGGAGATGATCAGAGAAAATCCTAAAAAATAAATACAAACTAAAAACAACAAAAACAGATAAAAACAAGAAAAGACAAAAAAAATTGGTTTTTAATTTTTTTTTTTTTAGCAAAGCATGCATATGACAAATTTTCCAAATGATTAAATTTTAAAGATTTGAACGATCAATGAGTTAACAATGTCACAATTTGAAATGGTAGAAAATCCGATCCTATTTACCCTAGCTCGGACTTCTTTCAGGATAAAAATTATCTTCTGAAAATAAGAGGTCTAACTCAGAATAAATTGGATAAAAAGAAGATCTGTTCAAAACTTGGTTATAAATAAAATATCTTATAAAATAGCATACCAAAGTAATTTGTCTATATCATGGAATTTGAAATCGAGCCTTTGAAAACATCAAATAACCCATGAGTCCTTCTAAGTTTTAAAATTTTTGAAAGAGAGGATAGCTTGCATTTAGTGGGCTCTTTTTATGTCTCTTGTCACTTTGACGGGCTCTTTGAGCATCTTTGATTTTTTATACACTTTCGTGTATATACTTTTCTTTTCAATTTGGTGTCATTGGCCTTGGTTTTTTTTTTTTTTGCAAGCTAAAAACGCTTTAACAAACCCTTAAAAAGGTTCTTAGTTGTGATTATATCTTCTAGATATTAGAGAAGAGGAGCTCTCTCTCTAACATATGGAAGAACAAACCACAAAATGAAAAAGAAAATCATATGATAAGTTTAATGGCAAGATTTCAATTAACTTGAAAGATATATAATAACTTTGGATCATATATATAAGATAGACTATTGTAGCAAGAAAAAAAAGATCTAAATTTTAAAAACCATTTGTTAAAATGAGATAGACTTTTTGTTTAGAAAAGAAAACTATATCACCAAAATAGGTTAGAGGTAGGGAAACCATCAACGGTGTTTTCTCCCTTTAATCGATTTAGAAATGCTAATCATTGAACATAAATCTCCAAAGTTTAAGAACAAGAAAAAATCATCATAAAGAAAACAAAAGTAAAAATGACTAGAACAACTAAACAAAAACTATCACAAAAACAAAACATAGCAATAATCAAAATGCAATTCAAGAATTTGTTAAGCAACAAGTTTAAGCAGTTATGAGTTGTGAGCCTCTGTTTGTCCAAGTATCCTATGCTGTCACGAGGTCTTTGGTGAGAGCAATCCTGCAAGAATCAACAACTGTCAGATTTAGGAACCCAAATTGGTTTGGGTCCCTTCTCATGAAAAGTAGAATGTAATGCATGTGTGCTATACTGTGAATTATGCAATTTTGGTCTCCACACCCAATGTGCACTACGGTGAACAGTGCAAGTGTGTGAGATGTTTCCTAGCAAGCCACATGAAAAGCATCTAACACCAGGAAAAGGATTTCTTAAATGGTTTGGATTGTAATGCCTCTTCCTAGGTCTTGGCTTTAGATTAGAAGTAGGTGTCCTCCAATTTCTCTTAATTGAGTCCAATTCATCTTTAAGCCTTAAGTTAGTATTTTCTAAATCATTATTATCCATCCTCAAGTTGTGCACTATTTCTTTATATTTCTTCAAATCAAATTTGAGTGAGGTTTGTGAAACTTTTAATGCATCATGCTCATCAGTTAATTCTGATTGCTTTTTGTTTAAATCATCAAATTCATCAAGTAGAGACATGTGATTTGAATCAATCATAGAATGATCTTTGAGAATAATTTCATATTCTTTTTGTAAATTTGAAAGTTCCAACTTTAAACTAGCATGAGTCCTTTTAAGTTTTCTGTATGATGCATAAATTTTCTTAGAAATTTCGAACAATTGATCATAAGTTGGTTTACATACATCTTCTTCATCACTTTGATCAATATGATCTTCTGCCATTAAGCACAAGTTTGTTCTTTCATCTTCAGGTTCAGTCTCCAATGAATCAGAAGCAGAATCTGCCGAAAATGCCTTTTGAAGCCTCGTTTTGGCCTTTCTAGACTTGGGTTTCTCCTCACCCTTTTCTTTGGTTGAGTGATCTTGAAGTGTAGGACAATCCTCTCTAACATGTCCAGGCTTCCTGCATTCAAAGTAAACAACATCAGAAGATCTTTTAGAATATTTATTATCCTTAACTTTTCTCCAATTTTGATGATGCTTTTGCTTCTTCCTTAGAAAGATTTTGAATTGCCTTGTGATAAAGGCAATGTCATCACTCTCAGACCCGAAAGAATCAAAGTCTGATTTGTGTTCCTTCAGTGCCACCGTTTTCTCCTTTCTTTTCTCACCTACATCAAGATTTCTTTGATTCACTCCTTGCTCATAAGCAATGAGTGATCCAAGTAAGTTATCAATCGAATACGTATTCAAATCTTTAGATTCAGTGATTGTAGTGATTTTAGCATCAAAAGACGAAGGAATGCATCTCAAAATCTTTTTCACTTTTTCATAGTTTGAAAGTTCTCTTCCTAAGGCATGCAAAGAAGTAACAATCTGAGTAAATCTCGTATACATTTCAGAAATTGATTCATGAGGTTTCATATGAAATAGTTCATAGTCATGTAAAAAAATATTCAAACGGGATTGTTTAATTTCATTAGTGCCTTCATAAGTGATACACAATTTATCCCAAATTTCTTTACCAGTTTTGCAAGTGTAAACACACATGCAGTCTTCTGATTTTAAAGCACAGAAAAAGAAATTAAGACATTTTGCATTTAATTAAGCCAAATCCCTATCATCTAAAGTCCATTCAGTAAAAGGAAGTGAAACAGTAATGCCGTTAAGTTTACAAGTTGGAGGTATGTAACCATCCATAACAATCATCAACATGTGATAATCAGTAGATTGTAAAAATGTAGATATGTGAGTATTCCAAAAATCAAATGAGATATTATCAAACAAAGGTGGTCGGGTAACAGAATATCCTTCCGGTGTATTACGATTCCCAAAGTTAGCAATGGATCAAAATTCAAAAAGATTTTAAACTTAGTTTTTATGAATCCCGCTCTGATACCACTTAAAAGTTCGTTAGGGATGTTAAGCCCTATAGAACTGGCCCGAGGCTAACCAAGAGGGGGGGGGTGAATTGGTATTTAAAAATTTCTTTAAGCAAAAAGAACGATTATCATAAACCAAATCACCACAAAAACAAGTGCGGAAGAAAATAAATGCAGAGACAGTAAAAATAAGAACAAAAGGGTTTATAGTGGTACGGTTAACTTCAACTACGTCCACTCCCCAGAGGCACCCTCCGAGTATTGCACTACCAACGTGACTCTCCTTTAGCCCCCACAGCTAGGCGGAGAAGCCCTCACAAAAACACATCATTTTTGCCACACTCGGTAAGGTAGAGAACCCAACTCCTTTTGCTTCCTCCTGAAGCAGGCAGAGAACCACGATCACTTGCTGAAACTTACCTCTCCAAACCCTTCCAAGGATAAGAGATTCTAGAGAAGAAGAAGTGGAATAATTCTTGGAGCAACCCTTGTGAATCGCCTCACAAGCTCCCCCTCACAAGATCCTCTCTCTCTCTCTCCTTTAGGTTTTCTTAGGTCAAGACAGTAGCCATGGATGATCAAAAATGTTGAATAAGAGCTCTTAAATAGAAGAGCTTCAAAGGAGCTCATTAATTACTAGTTGCCGACTTTATTGTCTAGGACGATATGGACATCGTCCTGGCCGATCAGTACAAATCTCATAAGATCGGCCAGAGTTTCACCCTGAATGCAAACTGGACGATTGAAAATTTGCTTGATCGTCCCGGACGATCTCATGATCATCCCAATCGATCAGTTCAAATCAAAGGAAAATTGTCCAGAGCATCGCCCTGAATGCAAACTGGATGATTAAAAATTTGCTTGATCGTCTCGGACGATCTCACGATCATCCCGGCCGATCAGTTCAAATCATAGGAAAATCGTCTAGAGCATCGCCCTTAATTTGATCTGGCCGATATTCATCGTCCAGAAGCAACTAAGGTTTTTTTAATAGATCGTCCTGGATGATCCTTAGATCGTCCAGGACGATTTGATCATATCAATCATCCTAAATTACTTCCTTGATTCCTGGATCAATTTAAGCATAATTGTGTGATATCGTCCAGGCCGATATCATGATCGTCCTGGCAAATTTCCAACAATACATAATATCTAAATTGATCATGGCAGCAAATTCTTTCTGTATTGAGCATATCGTCCTGGCCGATACAGGTATCGTCCAGGCCGATCGGTTAATTACGGCTGCCTTAACTAAGAAATCCTGATTAGATCTTCTATTTTGAACTCGATCTTCCAGAAAGATATAAATATTGTCTGGGATGATTTTAGTAAAAATATAAGTTATAAATCTCTCAAGTGTGTGTGTATGTAGGGTTACTTAACACCGGTTACTTCAGATAATTACAATTGAATCAAGAAAGAAAAAAATAAAATTACAGACTGACTCAATCCTAATCTACTCAGTCTTGAGATGATTTCGATTTTCGTCCGATCTTTGAGTCCTGAAAAGTCAGTAGAAAAAAGGCAATCGTAGTGAAACAAGATTTATTTTCTATCATCAAAATCATAATCCAAAAACATGTTTGTAACAAGCCATTGAGACAGAGTGGATCGTATAGTACGATGGAAACTCGTACAGTATAATCGATAGAAAAAAATTCTTCATTTTTAAAAAACCTGTCCCCCTGTTTGTGTGCATGGTTGCTCAGTTTTGCATACAATTTGTGGCCAAACTTAAGAAAAGAAAAATAATAATAAAGGAAAAATTACAGGGTTATAGACTACAAATCCTACTCTATCCAGTCTTGAGCCTTCTTCTTATCCTGAGTAATTTGTGATCTACCTGAAATGTTAGTACTCATAGACAATAACAGAAATCAAAGATATTCAATGAATAATAATTCAATCGATATTATTTGACATCATCAAAATCTTAGAGTAGGGATCATGGATTGCAACAACATCTTCTTTAATCATAGACCAATAAGATTTAATAAAAGAGTAAGAAACTCCATCAATTTCTGAAGAAATATTAGCATCCAACTAATGAACAACTTTTTCCAGATCATCTTTAGTGAAATAAAATTACCAAAACTATTTATCAACATCATCCAACATATTAGAAGGGGATTTCCAGCCCCTAAATACATACTTCCTTTCCTTCCACCTGCCTCTAAAGAACTAATAAACAATTTCTTCCACTAGATTTTGTATTCAACCAAAAATCCATTACTATGCTTAATTTGAATAATCCTATTTCCATTACGCTTAGTCGAAGCACAAACATGGGAAAACTTTGGGTTAGTGTCTCCATCTTCTATCCAATTCACTTTTGGTATTTTCTTCCACTAAGTATTAAGTCTTTCAAGAGTAGAAATGAGCTCATGAACCTTTAATTCCATCAAAAAAGTTTAACTTCAGAAAGACCACCGGAATCAACTTCCTCTTCTTGTAAATAAAAATTTTCTTTTTTTTAGATGATCATTCAAAACTGGCAAGAACACAACTAAACCAACTATAAAGGTGCATGAGAACAAGTTTCAAGAAAAATAAAAATAACTAATAAACCAACTATCCAAATATCAATCGAAACCCCATCAATCTTAGGGTCCAACAAGCTCCAATCATGAGTAGAATTCTTTGATGTTGCATCAACACAACCGACAACATCCACCAAGAAAGAAATTTTCCCCAGCATTGCCACTAGGACAATCCAAAACAATCTTAGAAGAGAAAGCAATCACTACCAAACTTACCTCAAATCTTTCACCAAAAACTTTCAAGAAATCAAGCGCAAAATTGGACTTGAACAATATCCTCATCAAAGAACCTTCGCAACTCAAATCACTCAGGATTACCAAGATCATCTCTGCCAAGATTGACAAAAAGCCAATATCGTCTCGTCTTAGGAATTGTTTCGGCAAAATTGATTTCAAATCGATCACCTTCACAAAAATAAGCTAATGGAGAACCTCAGGCCGATGGAGATCCACTGAACTCCAAAGCATCGCTAATACGCCAAGATCGTAATGACCCGACAAAATTGCCAAGAGCACCGAGATCATTCTCCGCTCTTCTCCACTCATCATGTTCTTCTTTCCATCAAGAATGATAGAGACGCCCCAAGGACCTCCGTTGGCCATACAAGGCCGACGGAGAACCACCGATCGCCTACATTCCGTCAAAACTGCTCTTCTCTGCTCACTCGCTCTCAGGGAGCTCTCCCTAATTGCTATCGCTCTTCTCCTACCTCTATTCAACATATCACATTTTCTATTGTGCTGAAGAATATTAACTTTGCCCGATGATCTAAGTTCTTTAGGTAGTTTAAATTTAACCACTCCATAACTCACATCAACTAAACATAAACCTGATTCAGTAATCTTCTTATCTTCATTAACAAGTTCTCCATCTTCTACATCATCAACAAACAACTCAACTTGGTTTGAATTACCCTTAGCCTTCTCTTCATCACAATAGGATTCCAATATTTTAAACATATTATAATATGTTGGAAATTTAAAATTATAGTAGTAACCATGCTCGCCAGTGTAATATTAAAAATAGTCAATATTAGAAATAGTATTCATTGTAGGAACACTCATTCAGGAATATCCTCCATTCGCTTAAGTTCTCCATTACCAACAAAATATTTAGAATTAACATTACCTTGATCTTCTTCAGCTATTATAGATAGGTCTAGATTAAAATCTTCAGCAATTTTAGAATTGGCTTTATTGTTACCCTCCGATTCATAAGCCTATGATAAATTGTTTACTTGTTGAAATTTTTAACATAAATAGGTCTAACTTTCAACTGATTTGCATTTTGAATAGAAACAAACTTATTTGGGTTCCCTCTATTATTAACAGAATAAAACATCCCCCTCCCATTATTAACATACACCCATGGACCATAAGAAGATCCATTACTCATAATATTTGGCACTAGATTACCAGCAACTGTATCTTCTGCATCAGATATGGCAGCACCCTCATAACTTGAAATGTTTTCCTTCATATTACATTAATTCATAAGATGTTCAATTTTCCCACAACTGAAACTAAAAGTAGAAATTATTTTGAATTTAACTTTTTGAAGAAATCGTCCATCAATCCTTCAACCAAAATAGCCGTAGGGAATTGCTTATCTAGAGCCATGAGAAAAAGAAAATCTTGCATACTCACTTTTACACCATTGAAACATATTACCATCAATCCATAAAGAAGTTCCTATCATTGAAGCAATTCTTGCCACATTAACTTCATCCCAACAATGTAGTGGTAGATGAGGCAACCTAACCCAAATAGGAGAAGATAATCCTTTCAAAGAAGTAGGTGAAAATTGAGGAGTCCACTTATGAAGGCCTATTATATGATCATTCGCATACCTTGGACCTCCTTCTAACATACTCTCTACAGCTTCCATAGAGTAAAATGAGCAAATAACATAACCTAAACCAAGGATAGTTAGGTGAAAATTTACTAAATTATAGTCATTACCAACGAATTCATCAACAATCATCTAGATTGGAACATCCTTCCCAATAACTTTAACAACTATAAAAAATTGAAGCTTTTTTTAATTAGCCTTAACACTTGACTCATGCAACATGACAATAACACCATCTTTAGAAAGAATAGATTATTCTCTTAAAAATTGATCTTGATATTTGGATGTCTAGACCACAGAATAATAATAGCTTTAGAAGGTAGCCTGATCCATCGAAACATGTGATGACAAATTATCATCAAATTTTTTTCCCTAAAGCATTTTAACAAACACCACAAGACATATCCAAAACCACATTCTTAGACGAATCTTCCTTCATAAGGGAGCATGATTTGGAAAATAAACTACCAAACCTATTTACAAAGAGCTTCATATTCAACAAAGAAGATGCTTCGACAGTATTGAACCTATTTAGGGGTCAAAAATTGTCAAAGGGTCGAGGTGTCTTAATTGCCAATCCAATAATAGGCCTTTGCCAATAATAAAAGAAGCCTTCTTAACTGTAAAATAAAAAGGTTCTTTAATCACCAATGGAGCATCTTTGATGATTGTACAATGAACATCTAAAAAATCTAGCGAATGGGATAATGAGATAGAACTCACAGTAAATTCTAGAGACCAGAGGTGGTCGCCACCACTTCTACCATCAAAAGCGAAAATTCTGCCAAAAGAGTGGAACAAGGAAAGTTGAAAAAAAAAAATAGTGTTTTTCTCTCTAGAAAATGGGAGCTTCTCTTTCAAGAAAGTAAGAAATTACCACTAATAAGAATCAAATTTAAGCTTTACTATATATGAATTCTAAAAAACTCCAACATTTAGCTATCAAAAATACCTAAATGTCTATCATTGCTTAATTATTAGGGTACCAAATTCAAATATAGAAGAATATGGTCGTCTTAATTAGTAAACATCAAATTATTATTTAATTATTTTTATATTTTATGTTCTCATAGTTAAAAAATATTTTGTTTATTTTGTATATAAAATAATTTCTATTGGTGTTTAACCCAGATCAATTTGTACACCTACCTAAATAAAACTCTTCCATTATTATCGAGAAATGTTGGCTCCATGGCGAGCTCTAATAGGGCGAAATACTATAGATTGAATTTGGAAGGCTAATAAATTTCCTAGAAAATAATGTCATGTATGATTATAGTATGTTGTTATTATTAGCAATAATTGATAAGCTTTATGTTAGATTATTTTGTATATTGTCATGTCATTTGTGTGCGTAGGTCCTTATCAACATTCAGATTTACTTAGGTGTTATCTTTTTTCTATGTTATTCATCAAGAGCTTATCTATTGTATCATCTTTCCTTTGTATCATCATATTGGTATATCAACTATTAATCAAATAAAAGAGCTGTTACAGTATTAAACTTTTTTTAAATTTATTATTCATATTGAAACTCAATTAACATTCCACATCAAATTATTATGATCAAACTATTAGGGTGAATGTGAAAATTAAATTTCATGGATTTATTCTAAATTAAAAAAAAAAAAATTTCCTTTAACTATGTCTGTGTAAACCTCAACAAAATGGTAATATTGAAAGAAAAATTACTACTTCTAAAATGTTTCTCAAACCTTATTACTAGAATAGTTCGTTCCACCAAAACGTTTTGTTAAAGCATGGAGTATAATAATTTATTTAAAAAAATAGATTATTCTTACTTATCTAGTAGCTTAACAACTCATCTTAATCCAAACAACCATGTTGCGTATATTTGATTATGCTTGCTTCACCCATTTACCATATTATAAATTCGATAAGCTCTCATGTTAATCTATTAAATATGTATAGATCTACTTTAACACGTTTCATATTATATTTGTTATAATTTAGGGTCCATAAGATTTAAATCTCTCTTCAAGTTATTATTTTTTAATATCCTTTTTTCTCCTATACTCTTGTTAAGCCTCTGCCGAGCATTTAGAGTGTAAACCTAGGTAGGTATTAGATTTACCATGAACCCTTAAGACACTTCTTAGTAACCGTAGGTAGGCATTAGACTTACCAAATAAAATAGTATGCAAACCCTAGGTTAAAACACAAAACAATAAAAATTATAAAATTTTTTGCATGCCCTAATTTTCACCATAGGTGAACATTGACCCTACAGCATATTCTAGAAACCCAAGACCTATTTCTTGGACCCATCCCGTAAGTCAAGGAGTGTTGGTTAACCCCTATGACACTTACTTAACACTGATTTCACCAAGATCAAACCTCAAGATTTAAAATTAAATAAAAAACAATAGTGGTCATCTGACTTCAAAATTAAGTTCAAATTATAATTTTAATCCTTAAAATTTAGACTCAAGTTTGACCTTTATTAAAATCATTTTAACTACGGTCAACTAAAGTTAAACTAAAACACTAAATAAATCATAAACATAATAAAAAAGCCAAAATAAATCTACCTGTTTTCCCTTGGAGTTGCTTCAAAATGATTTTTAATTCATATTAGAGTCATTCAAAATCCTTTTTGACCATCGATTTACCATTTTACCAAAAGTGGCAAAATTATCAATATACCCCTTGACTTAGATGGGTTGCTTTTGTCAAATACCAAATAAAACGTTGATTTATAATAATTATAAATCCATTATAGGAATATTTGAAATCATTTCCTATCCTTGGTTAAGCCATTTGAACAAAAATATAAAAATTTTCAAAGTGCCCATATCAGACATGTAGTTGAACTTATAGGATGAAACCCTAAACTTTTGTTGGAATTGGCTTAAAATTACTATAAGTACTTTTATAAAACTTGAGACCATGTTTGATCCATGGAAAACATATTTGAAGATAAAGTATAAAATTTTCGAAATAATCTTTAAGCCCTCAACGATGATTTTTTAGGTTGAGCTCATGCATTGGAAATTGGAATTGAGTCAAGGTTATTTAGGATCCTTCAAAGATCATCAATACTGACCTCTAGATGATGGTCAACCCATGATAGCCTTGGTTAAGAAAATTTCCAAAAATGTTCCTAAGCTCCCTAACCCTAGACCATTTTAGTCAATTCCACTTATTTGGCCTTAACAATAAGTCCTAGGGGTCCAAACACATTCAAGAATTACCTTGTCTCATTGAAAACCCATAATCAACCCTTATTAATCATTATTTGATAAAAAACTCTAAAATACCCTAAGTGAGCTACCTTTATTTTTAGAAGGTTCCACCCAAGAAAACCCCTATAAAACCACACTATACCTTTGCTAAGACAAAAAGAAGGACACATCTGAACTCCCCTAGGTTGCCCAACTCACTTGAGCAAGCCCAAGTGGTTAGCTTGACAAAATATATTAGGTCAAAACTTAATTAAACCTAACTTAAACCAATTTAGTCCAATATAAATCTTCCTTAGAGCTCCATAAACCTTCTATAGACTTTTCCATCTCAACCACTCTATTGGTTGGGCTCAATTTGCTATCTTCACCCAAAGCCAAACAACCTAAATAAAACTAATTCCTAGAATAAACCATCCAACTTACATTTATCCCAAAAATAATTCATGGACATACTATAACTCAATTGCCAAAAGTTCGTGTGAGTTCAACTGCAAAATTCTAAAAATGGACGAAGCAAGAGGAACAAATTAGTGCATATAATCTTATCCACCAAACTCCTGCTGAGAGGGTGTTTTTAGGCATTTCTTTTCCTCCTAACCTTTTTGTGTCTAAGTTTGATCAAATTTCAATGATCCATGCATAGAAAAAACTAATACCCTTATTAAGGAATTCTTAACCCTTGCATTAGTAATTTTTTTTCACTATGATTTCATTATGTAAAATTTGTAACTTTATGCATAAAAAATTCATTGAATCCAAGTAGGTGTTGATCCCGAACCCATCCAAATGTTGGTTTCACAAATTCAGAACAAATTTGTAATCTAATGGACTATCCAAATGCAAGTTGATATTCTTTTGTTCTTGTTAGATTGATTTGATTATATCTATTTATAAATATACTCAGATTAAGAGAAAGTAGTCTTATGGTGTACACCCATGACCACTTGTATTGGTAACCTCTGACAGGTATGTTGCAGGTTACATTTATGTCACACATTAGGTGAAGTCTCTCTAGATAGTGCATTTGACTGACTCACTAAGCAGCTAGAAAGGAGCTTATCACTAGAGCATGATAGACCACATCTAGCGACTTCCTCCAAGAAGTTGCCCCGTATGAGGGGGTGACTTTAGAAGTTCCTCTCTTAGTTAGAAAAGCTTTTGTTTAACTCATATAAATTAAACACTTCTATGCGAGAGCTATCAAAAACCAAGCTAAAGGAACACATTTAATCCATAAGAAATCCTTCTTAATTCAATTAACATCAAACTTAGAGATCTAAGTTCAATCCTTACTTGGCACCTCTAGCTCCAACGGAGTGACCTTACACTAGTATCCTTCTCATCTTTAACTAAATCTCCATATTCCCTTGAATTCACCTTACCACATCATCTATTATAAGATTTCCCGGCTAAATTGGTTGAGCTATATTAAAGATTGATAGTATAACACTTGTACTTCATGCATGTTCTATTATAACTCTCTAATTTCTATAAATATGGTGAGGGTGATACAATAAAAAAACATCCAAAAGTTGCAAGGAAGAAAAACATAACAATAAAGAGAGATTTATAGATTGATGTTATGCTAGTTTCCCCTTTTCTAGCTTGGGCACCACAACATAGAGCATTCTATCCTCTTATTCTTATACAATTTTCCAGGATAAGATAGATTATATCAAGATCTATCTTTTACTCACACGCTTTTTGAACCTCTTCCTCTCCTACATCTTTATCATCCTTATTTATAGGTCCTCAACTCATAGGTAGACCCACAAAGTATGGTAGAGTATCATCCTTCAAACAAATTTGGATTCAACATCTTATTAGGTGTAATGAGAATGAATTAATACTGAGTAGAAGAATATTACTACCCACTGAGTAACTAGAGACCTCAATGAATGTGATGAATTTAGATTATATCACATATCATAAATTACAAAAAATGTAAGAGTAACTTCTAAATGTCAGAAGAGATGTTCTCACATTCAGTAGCAAGAAAACAAAAAATCTCAATATGCTCAAAGTACAACATGCACCTATGAGCTTTTCAAAGAAGCACATGCCTCTAATCCAATGGTGAACCATGCTCTCCCCAAGATGAGATGCAAATTTCAGCCCATCTGCCAAGTGAGTTAAAGAAAGTGAACTGAGTTTAAGGTACCTCACCTGGAGGCCTATAAAGATAAAAATAATCCCTTGGACCATATGGAGACATGCAAGTCCATGAACTCCCTTCACTATATTACAAGTACCCTCCAATGTTATCTCTTCTTCACCACATTTAAAGACTCAATACTATGGTGGACCACTTACTTAACCAAGGTGTAATCACTTCATGACATACTTTTCTAGTACCTAAAGACCCCCAAAGAGCTCACAAGCTCTGTTAAAGATGAGAAAGTAGCCTAAAGAGTCATTGATGAACTTTAAATTAAGGTTTTAGAAATTAATACTTGATGTAAAAGATCTAGAGAAAACATTCATCCAAACAGCTCTGACCCAAGGGTCTAAAGAAGTTCCTTTAGATATGCAATAACCTATAGTGGCCAAAGACACTAGAAGAACTATTGGAACTTAACAACAGTGATGTCAATGCTAAATAATACAAATGAGTTGCAAAATCTGCTATAATTTCTTAATATCTTGAGACCTCCACAAGAGAAAAATATAATCTAGAAAGATATAAAGAATGAAATTACCCTAGGAAAGAAGAAACTAAAGATCAATTTTTTTTTTTGAAATGTTTAGTTCCCTGGTCCATATTGGATGCTTATTTAAGCAATACCTCTAAGGATTGAATCTGAACAAGTTCTAAGGATAAAGGAGGAACACAAAAAGGTTGCTCATTGACTCTAAACATATCTAACATATACTCTGTAGAGAGTATTAATAGTTGAGCTTATATAGGTCATATAAATAAATAATTCTTTAGTCTCCTACCACCTATAAAGATTGGTAGTGCTTACAACATCACATAATATTGTATATTTCACAAAAGTCATGAACATGAAATCTAAAGGGGCTACCACATGAAGAAACTAGTCAAAGATTTAATAAAAGCCATAAAAGTAAAGGATTTTGTTATTGTCGATCCAGAGTGATGATAAGGAAAATTCCTAATAGAAGAAAGCACCAATGAGCCAAGGCTAGCTTGAGCAGCCTGCATCATTGGAGTAATGTATATTATTATATGCAATGAATAGGGGGACAACCCCACACAAACATAAAATCATTGAACTTAAGAAGCTAATGCAATATCATCCTCATAATCCATCAATGACAAACCCATCACCTTTAGTGGCATAGATCAACAAACCAAGGATCAATATAATGTAGTAATAGTTATCATAACCCTAATTGCGAATAATTAGATTAATATTATTTTGATAGATATAAGGAGCTTGTTGTAACTTAGGAATCAAAATTGAGACTATATTTTTTGATAATAGCAAATATTATTATTCTGATAATTTTATTATTTCTCCTAGTATATATTAGATTTTTGTATTTTTCTTTATGTGTACTAATATTTTAAGGAAATTATATACTACTCTAGATTACTAAAGACTTCAAGATAGGGTATAATAGGATTTCATATAATAGAGCCTTTATATCTTTATTTTTATTTATTGAGTCTGAGCAAGTGAGATTGTAATTAGGTAATTGTGCACACACATAGGAGGAGATGTAACTTTTTTAACTAATCATACTGTATGATATCTAATCATACTATACGATTTGATATAGCTCCTTCCAAAATGTAGTTAATTGAATAATGGCTTAAATTTTTAATTGTTCATACTATATGATGTCATGTCTAATAGATGATTAATAAAGTATGAAATTCATTTCATACCAAATCATACCAAAAAAACACGTATCTTTTTTAGCATTTTGTATAGTATGATGTCAGTTCATATAGACAACTGATATAGTTTGAAATTCATTTCATACCAAATAATACCAAAAGAATTCATATCTTTTTTAATCTATTCATAGAATATGATGACTGATAGAGTATGAATTTATGTTTGTACATGAGCAAACCAAACAAACACATTTGTTTTTGAACTTTTCATACAATATGATCTTAATTTGTATAGAAGACAGATATTGTATGAAATTTTATTCGTTAAAGTATGTTCCAAATTAAGCCGTGATCTTTTTCAACTATTCATACTATATATTTTACAATCATATCGTACAATTATAAGTACAAGAAGATCATAAGTCCATTAACTTTAATCTTTCAGTTTTTTATGGTCTTTTTATGTTTTTTATATAAAGAGTCCTAAAAATTATCACACTATCCTTTTGGCTGTTAAATTCTTTGGAGAGGGACCATAGAGAGTGTGTTTGGGAGAGATTTTTTAGGGTAAGAGATCTAATGAAGGGTTGCTATTAGGAATTCACAATATTGCCCAAAGTGAGGATCTCTTTATCTTCTTTAAGTTTTTATCCATCTTCTTTATGGAGGCTCTCAAGTGAAGATTTTCATCGTTTGACCAAGGCGCTTTGCCTTCACCAGGAGGGTGAAAAGGATGTGACAATACTCTACCTTCACAGGAGGGTGAAAAAAGATGTGACAATACTCCACCTTCATCAGGAGGGTGAAAAAGGTTATGATGGTACTCTGCGTTCACCTGGAGGGTAAAAAGGGATGTGGCAGTACTCTACCTTCATCATGAGGGTATAAAAAGATGTGATGATACTCTGCCTTCACCAAGAGAGTGAAAACGGATGAGATGATACACTGCCATCACCTGGAGAGTGTAAAAGACAATGGTTCTTTACCGAACTGGATTAGTGGAAGAGAGTTTATAATGGATTCTCCGCCTTGCTATGAGGGCAAAAAGAGAGTCAATATTGTTTAGTGCAATATCTTGATAAGGAGTCTCCATGAAATGGATGTAGG
Organism: Dendrobium catenatum; assembly: GCF_001605985.2. Lineage (NCBI taxonomy): Eukaryota > Viridiplantae > Streptophyta > Magnoliopsida > Asparagales > Orchidaceae > Dendrobium > Dendrobium catenatum. The sequence goes on along the minus strand of NW_021319694.1, from coordinate 875,995 downwards.
TTAGTTTGACCAAACCACTATAAAATTTGGTGTTCTTACTTTCATTATTTATTTTTCTATCATTTTTTTTATTTTTTTTATTTAAAATTTAATTTTTATGAAATTTTGTGATAATTATTTCTTAAACAACCACTTATTTAAATATCTTTGATTTTATTTTTTAAAAGATTTTCAAAATCCAAGAGTTATTTCAATAACCAATTCATCCCCTCCACCCTCGCCCTTCCCTCTCTTAGTTAGCCTTGGGACAGTTCTAAAAGGTATAATAACCTACATGAACTTTTAATTGGTATTAAATCCAATTTTAAAAGTTAAAGTTTAGACTACTTTTAAAAAATGATGATGACTAATTTTGGAAATTGAATTACTCCTGAAATATACTCAATCACTAGATGACCTTTTTTCGATAGCATTCCTTTTTATTTTTGGAAAACTCTTATGTTTAATTTTTTTTAATCACTTGATTATCACATATGGATATTAGTATAAGAATGTTACACAAGACCTACTAGAATGATCAATGGAATTAGAATAAAAATACCATTTACTAAATGGACTTTAGGCAAAAAAAAAAAAAGAATTAGCACAATTAAATACCAAATTTTTAAATAGTTTTTTTTATGTGCTTTGAAATCCAAGGATTATTTGTGTATTTATACTTACAAAATAGGAAAAGTTTTTCCTATAGTTGATCATGCTACTACTGTTGAGCTGGTGGTTTAGAATGCTCCAACTGTGTTGTTGTCCTTTAAGGGCGGCTGTTGTGCATGTGTTGGGTTATTTTGGCTGTCGTGGTTTCTCCTTGTATCAATTGTATTATTGTTTAGTTGGATCTTAGGCTCAATAGCTTTGGTATCAAATATAATTTTTTTAGGTGAACTTTATATCCTTGAAGGACTTATAACCAATTCTTATATTTAACACGTAGGCCCCTTTAAGAGTACTGCTTTATAATTCATAGTGTGGAAAAATAATAAATTATAAACTTAACTTGAATTTAAAATTTATACATTTATAGATTGACCGTTGAATTGAAGATGAATAAAATAGCTGAAAGATTATATATGAGTAGATTAAATTTAAAAATCATAAGCAGCATGCATGAATTTAAAATTACCAATCTTATTAAATACTTACATTAAACTCATTAAGATTGTAAGAAGATTTTAAGAAAAATATATATTTTCATTAAGTATATACTCCATAAAAAATAAAATATATTAAAAAAATAAAAGAAAAGAAAAAAAGTCAATAAAATAAAAAATTGATATCAAATAAAAGCTTAGAGTTTGAATGTAATCTTATTTTTAAATTCATAAAATATAAAATAAAAGAACAAGTACAAATGTTGGTCAACTTATAAATTTTAATTTTAATTACACACACATCTAAAATTAATATACTTTTTTAAATTTAAAATTCAAAAGTCTTTGATTAAATTTATAAAATGTGAATTCAAATTATGTGATAATAATGATGACTTATTAGAGGAATTTTTAGTATTTTTTGAATTATAATTATAATTTAATTCATTTCTATTACTTCTAAATCATGATATTTTATCCAATATTTAAGTTATTTTAAATTATAAATTTTTATTTTAGTTATTTCATTAATGAGAGTTATAGATTTTTTTTTATTTACTTGATGACAAGCAAGAGTTTAAGCTAGAGATGATTTGAGAAGTATAAATTATATATTATTTTGTGTATTTTATTTTCAGCGGAAATGAGTATTTTTTGTAATTTAAGTATTAAAAAAAAAAAGTAGTAGATTTTAAGAAGTCTACAACACAACATCGTGTAACAAAACAACACCGCAACGTTACCTTGAATACCACCGTAGTGCCCTAATTCTTACATTGTGACAATGTTTTATTAGTTTATAAGTATTGTGGTAGAAACATTGATAGTGCCGCAACTTTGTCAATGTCGTGACATCAGAAAGTTAGCCTGGTAGCATTAGATTCTCTGTTTTCAAATGATGCAGCAATATAATCTCTCATGCCTTAGAACCAATTTTGCACTTGGACGTCTAGCTCTCAAATACCTGCAGTGCCATGGCATTGCAGTTGTAACTTTCAAGTTCTATGTTTTATCAATGAAGAGATGCAACTATTCACAAAGTAACTGATTCATGTGAGCAAGATTCGTGGCGGTGCTAAACTTTAGCATTTAGTCCCTAGTTCATTTTAAGGGTGTCGCAATGCCATTGTTTCAAGCATGCTTGTTACCATTTATATGTTTTTTTTTATAAATAGTTGTCATGTTATATTTATAAGAGAGCTTAGTCACTTGAGTAAAATTTAGTACTTTCTAGAGTACTTCTCTACTTCCCTCTTAGAGAAAAATCAATTGAAGGCTAGAGAAGTACAACATACAATTATTTGTAGTATTTAGCCCATAGTTTCTTGAAGAATCTCTGCAATTTAAAAGGAGAATGTAGAGGAGACACTTTAATCCTTCTTGGTGATATCACTGTCTTATCTTTTCATTCTTCCATGAGTTTGATGATAATAAGTTTGCTTGTTATTCAATTTAATTTTTACTAATTCTTTTTCTTTGGATTGATGAAGTAAAATGCATGTTGAGTACAAATGAAAAATCTTATTATATAATTATTAAAACTATTTTCAAAATTATCTTGCCTTTTATATAAAGGTTATATGTGTAGTTAAAATTTAGTGTGATGTATAGCATTGACGGAGGAATGCAAAAATAATAAGCAGTATTGAGATAGGATATTTGCATGCCTAGATATAGGATATAAATTATTCTAGGTTTGTAAGGAGATACCATAATTGTAGAAGGTTAGAAAATATTCTTTTCACCCCTACAAGTTTGACAGAGATCAAGGGATGCATATACCCTAATCACATTATCTTAAAGAGTCTCATTAGGAAACATTTATAATTTGAATTCATCAAACCATAATACTTTAATTAAATATTATATCAAATATTTTACTATTGTATTTAGTGAGAGAATCTCTAAAAATACAATTTTTAGTTTAGTAGGATAATTATTTCAAATAAAATAAATAATAATAGTTTGTTTCAAGTAAGTATACTGCATTGTGGGTTCAACACTCTATTATATTAATTTATTACTTGATTTAGCACATATACTTGCGTATATTAAGTGGGGTTTGTTATTTCTATATCAAAGAAAATATAAGCATTGTTTATGGGTGATAGAGCCCTTGATTTTTATACAGCTAAAAAATTAACTCCACAGCACCCATACCCCCACCAACTATTTTTACTATTAGGAGCTTTTTTCTTTTGATCCTTTAATCTCATATTTTGAAATAATATTTATTAGATAAATTTTCTTACATAACATTAACTTTCTTAGGAATAGTTAATGGTATTAAAGCATGATAACCTCTTGACATTCTTTTTTTTTTACTGAAATTTTCTTACAACCCAAAGTCAAACTATATAAATAGTGTTGAAGCTAAGTAAGGAGGCATAAAACTAAAAATATTTTGAATTTGACCTCCTTTTTACAATAGGTAACGTGTTTTTTTATAAATAGCTAAAAAATAGACATTTTTGTATAATGTAAACTTGAACTTCTACCATTACGTAAGCTAATAAAATGAGAAAAGTGGCACTATCCTTTTTATACTATATAAATATTAATTTTTATAATAATTTGGGTTCTAATAAATTTAATGAAGTTTTAACCATTAAACATTTATTGCCTCATATTTTTTATTCGTACAAGTTTACATCATTTTAGAAAGGAAATCACACATTCCAAATGTTTCAATGTTTTACTAAGAACAACCTAAAATTTTGGAAGTGGTAAAGCAAAATTTATTGCTTATTTCTTTTTGAAGTAATTAGTGTAATACCTACCACAACTTTCAAAAAGCACCCATGTTAGAGGGAGAAACACCTGGTTTTTAGTGAGAGAAACACCCTTTTTTCAAAATCTTCCCTTCCGGCTATCGTTGATGGATCTTTCACTGATGGTGGGAACTCCATTAGCGGCCAATTCTGATCGCTGACATCCTCCAAATTTGAATGTACAAGATTTCAATGTGGTATATTTGCAATATGTTCAAAAGAAGAGTGTCAAATATGTACCGTTGGTGGTCAAGGAACCTGATTTGGCTTATGGGAAGATTAATTATCCTCTAAGCGGTAAAGGTATACAAGTTGTTAATGGATTGAATTTTAAAACACTTCTTATACTAGTAGTATCTCTTTGTTGAGTAGATATAAAGACTTTGAAGTTTCATCATTGTCGATATGAATCTATTTGTCAAAAGGTTTGGTATTATTAGTGGTAAAGAAATCTCTTCGGATGTGAAGGTTGAGGATGAACTGTTAGATGCTCTTGGAAATGCTCAAGTACATATTAATGAAGAAAAATCATCCATGTATGATAAAGTTGGTATAGAGGCTCCTGATAATCCTTGGAGATGTCCGAACATCAAATTAAATTTCAATAATAGTGATTCAATATTATTTGAAGATGGCGTGAGTATTAAACTACATGAACCTAGTGTGCAAATTAATTCTGAAAGATTGAAGTTTTTTATGGTAGTGAAGGTATTTGGGAAGAATATTCATGTTTATGTCATTGATCGGGAATTACAAAGGTAATGGATTCAATTTCGTAAATTCCACTTAACTATTTTGAGGTTAGCCTGGGTTTTATGTTCATTTTATTCGAATGTGTCAATGGAGTGTGTTTTATTAGGTGGTCCATGGTTTATGAGTAGACATATAGTGGTAATAGAAAAGTTGACTTCAGAGTTCTCAACAACTTCCTTAAATGGACTAAATTCTCTAATCTGAGTAAGAATGATGCATTTACCTCTTCATGGTTGGGATGAAGTTAATGTACTAAGGATCGCTTCTATAGTAGGAACTCTGATACTAATTGATGGAAACATGTTCCAGTGGGGAAGACAAGAGTATGCAAGGGGTTGTGTTTGTGTTGCAAATGATAAGAAGATCCCATTAGGTGTTTGCGTGAATTTTAACTGATTGTACAAGATGATCGGTCAATCATCATGTATGATCTTTGACGATTAGTTGCAAATTAGGGCAAATTTGAAGCCCTTATGTTTAAGATCTCTTATATTCTCAAGATGAGATCTTTTGCTATTGTCCTGACTTGAGAGAGCCAAGAGGAGAGGGAGAGAAAGGGAGAGAGAGAGAGAGAGAGAGAGAGAGAGAGAGAGAGAGAGAGAGAGAGAGAGAGAGAGAGAGAAAGAGAGAGAGAGAGAGGATCTTATGAGGGGGAGTTTGTGAGGGTTTCACAAAGATTGCTATAAGTAATGATCTCAGTCATCTTCTGCGGTCATCATCCCTAGTTCTATGGAGATTTGAGAGAGGTCTACTTTAGCAACTGATCGAGATTCTCTTCCTCCTTTAGGAGTAAAAAAAAGGAAATGGGTTCTCTACTTGCTTCAGGAGGAAGTAAAAGGAGTTGGGTTCTCTGCCTACTTATGGAGGAAGCAAATGGAGTTGGAATGTCTGCCTCATTGGGATTGGTGGAAAGGAGTTTTTGTGCAGGCTTCTCTTCCTTGCTATGTGAATAAAAGAAGAGACACTGAGTTTAGTGCAATACCCAAAGGAATGGCTCCGTGGATTGGACGTAGGTCAAGTTGACCGGACCACTATAAAATTTGGTGTGTTCTTTCATATTATTTTTTTTGCATTTAATTTCTACACTTTAATTTCTATTATGATATTTTTGTTGTGTTAGTGATTTTATTTGAAGAAATTTTTTAAATACCAATTCCCCCCCCCCCCCTCTTGGTTAGCCTCGGGCTAGTTCACAAGGGCATAACATCCCTGAAAAACTTTCAAGTGGTATCATAGTAGGATTCATAAAATTGAGTTTTTGGAAACTTTTGAATTTTGATCAATTGCTAACTTTGTTAATCGTTATACTATGAAAGGGTATTCTATTATCCGACCACCTTTATTTGCAATATTCCTTTTAATTTTTAGAAAACTCGTATGTCTATATTTTTACTATCGATTAACTATCACATGTGGATGCTTGTTAAGGATGGATATTCACCTCCATCTCGTGAAGTTAATGGCATAAAAACTTAACTTACTTTTACTGAATGGATTTTTGATGATAGAGATTTAGCGCAACTGAATGCAAAATGTTTAAACTATTTTTCATGTGCTTTGAAATTGGAAGATTATATGTGTGTTTCAACTTGTGCTACTGACAAAGAAATTTGGGATAGATTGTGAATTACTTATGATGGAACAAATGAAGTTAAGAAATCTAGGTTGAATATTTTAGTTCATGACTATGAACTTTTTCATATGAAACCTATTGAATTGATTTCTGACATGTATACTAGGTTTACTCAAATTTTCACCTCATTGCATGTCTTAGGAAGAGAGCTAACTAATTATGAAAGAGTTAATAAAAATTTTAAATACTTGCCTTCTTACTTTGATGCTAATATTAATATAATTATTAAACATAAAGATTTGAATACTTATTCTATTGATAACCTATTTGGGTCACTCATGGCTTATGAGTAAGAGGTGAACCAAAGAAAACTTGATGTAGGTGAGAAGAATGAGAAAACTAAGGCGTTGAAAGCTAACGATATGCATAAAAATTCTTTCGGGTCTGAAAGTGATGATGTTGTCTTAATCACTCGGCAATTCAAAGACTTTCTAAGGGAGATTAACCAGCATCATCAGAAATGTAACAAAAGTAAGGGTAGCAAAAATTTTAAAAGTTCTTTTGGTATGTTTTGTTTTGAATGTAGGAAACTAGGACGTGTTAAAGCTAATTGTCCTATACTTAAGGCTCACCCAAGCAAGGAAAATAGCAAGGAGAAACTCAAGTTCAGAAAAGATAATGATGAGAAGTAGTTTTCAAAAGGCATACTAGGCCAATTCTGCATCACACTCCTCTAAGATTGAAGATGAGGAGGAGACAACAAACTTGTGTTTGATGGTCGCTGATCATCTTGGTCAGTCTGACCAAGAAAAAGTATGCAAACAAAATTATGAATAATTACTTGAAGTTTGTGAGAAAATTCATGATTCATATAAGAAACTAAAGAAATTGCAAGCTAGTTTAAAATTGGAGTTTTTAAATTTGCAAAAAAAAAAAACATGAAGTAATTTTTAAAGATCACTCCACACTTGATAGCAATCACATATCTTTACTTGATTAGTTTCATGAGTTAAATAAAAAAGCATATTGAATTAACTTATACACATGATTCCTTGAACTCATCTCATGTTAAAAAAGGAGTTTAAGAAGTTAAAAAAACTCAAAGCTTTTGAAAATAATAAATCAAATTTGCATGGATCACATAATGTTAAGAAGAAGCATCACTACCCAAGTAGATTAGTAAATCCTTTTCCTGGAGTTAGAGGTTTTCATATGGCATGCTAGGGAACATTTCACACACTTATACTATTCATTATAGTACACATTGGGGGTGAAGACCCAAATTGTGTGATTCATATCATAACACACATGCATCACTTTCTTTTTTCCATAAGAAGCGACCCAAAACTATTTGGGTTCCTAAATCTGATATTTGATGATTTTATAAGCTTGCTCTCACAAAAGACCTCTTGAGAGCATGTGATACCTAAACAGCGAATGCTCATGACATATGATTGGAGATGCCAACTAATTTGTTTCTCTGGAGGCCAGAGTTGGAGGCAAGGTCACTCTTGGAGACAATACCACCAGGAAAGTGGTGGGAGTAGGTACAATCAAAAACTTCAAGAACTTTTTGATTTAAAATGTTTTACTTGTAGATGGACTGAAACAAAACTTGCAAAGCATCAGTCAGCTGTGTGATAAGGGCTTCATCATAATTTTTTTGGCAAATACTTGCATTATTAGCTTGAATAACAACACTATTTTATAGGGAAAATGGATCAACAATGATTACATGCTTGATTTAAATAATATTGAATGTGCGCTTCATTTTGTTTAAAAATTATTACTGATGATTCTTGGTTGTGGCATAGGAGATTATGTCATGCTAATATGAAAACCCTTAGCAGAGTGACCCAAAAAGACCTAATTAGTGGCGTCCCTAAGCTTAAGCTGATTCTTGCCAGCTAGGGAAGCAAGTTTAATCCTCTTTTAATTCCATTAAGGATATTAGTACCCCCTTAGAAGTCATTCAGATGGATTTTTTTGAACCCACTAGCAATGCCAACTTAGGGGGAAAAGTTAATGGTTTTTTTTTATTATATATGACTACTCAAGGTTCACTTGGATTACATATTTGTCACATAAGAGTGAGTCTTTTGATGAGTATAAATCATTCTCCATTTAGATTAAGAAAAAGTTAGGTTATGAGATATTGACCATCCATAAAGACCATGGGGGAGAGTTTAAAAATAAGAGATTTGGAGACTTTTTATAGGATAAGGGGATTAGCCATAACTTCTCAACTCGTAGGACCCCTCAGCAGAATGGAGTTACTGAAAGGAAGGACCTTAGTAGAAGCTGTTAGAGCCATGCTTGTTGAGTATTCACTTCTAAAATACTTTTGGGCTAAGGTGTTAAACACAGCTTGTTATGTATTGAATAGGGTGGATGTTAGAGCCAAGCTTGATAAGACACACTATGAGATCCTTAAGGATAGAACACCCAACCATTTCCACCTCTATGTCTTTGGCTGTAAGGATTTCATTCTTAATAATGGGAAGTCACATTTAGGGAAATTTGTCCCAAATTTTGATGGAGATTTCTTAGGACATTCAAGTGTTGGGAAATCCTTTAGGGTGTTTAATATGAGGACATTGGTGGTCGATGAAACTACTTATATAGTGTTTGATGAATCTAATCCAAAGAAGCCTAGAGTTGAGGATGAAGATGGTGTTAGAGATATTTCCAAAGGAGTTGAAAATTTGGAGAAAATGGTAGGGTCCCAAAACACTGAAGGAGTAGGTGAGATTACAAAAGGAGTAGATAATGTAAATATGGAGGTAATGGTTAAATCTACACACACTTTGCCTAGAGATTAAAGATACTCTTTAAGTCATCCTAAGGAACTGATCTTAGGAGACCCTTCTGAAGATGTTAGAACTAGGCATCGACTTAGGAAGAAATTGAACCACTCTGCCTTTATCTCAATGATTAAACCCACCAACATCAATCAAGCCTTGTCTGATGAGTTTTGGATCTTAGCCACGTAAGAGTAATTAAATAAATTTATTAGGAATAATGTTTGGGAGCTTGTAGGAAGGCCAAAGGGAAAAAATGTAGTTGGAACCAAATGGGTCTTTAATAATAAGATGAATGATTCTGGTGTGGTGGTTAGGAATAAGGCGAGAATGGTGGCTAAGGGGTACAACCAAATAGAAGGGGTTAATTTTAAGGAGACGTTTTTCCCCTATAGCTAGATTGGAAGCCATTAGAGTGCTACTAGCTTTACCTGTTATAACGGATTTAAGCTTTTCCAAATGGATGTCAAGAGTGCCTTTCTAAATAAGGTAATAAAAGAGGAAGTGTTTGTAGAGTTACCCCTAGGTTTAGATAGTTCCAATTTTCTAAATCGTATATTTAAATTAAAAAAGGCCTTATATAGATTAAAAATAGGCACCAAGAGCTTGGTATGAGAGGCTTAGCACATTGTTACAAGAGAGGGAGTTAGTTATTGTGAGCGTAGAAACCATTATTTTTCTAAGAAAAGCAGAAGATGAGTTACTCATTGTTCAGATCTATATAGATGATATACTTTTGAATCCTCTGATAAAAAGCTTGGTGATGATTTTTCAAAAATAATGAGTAAGGAGTTTGAGAAGAGTATGATGGGAGAGTTTTTCTACTTTTTGGAATTTATTATAACACAATTGGATGATAGAATCTTTTTAATTCAATCATAATATACAAAGGATATCTTGAATAAATATAAAATAGATAAATCCAAAATAATAATCACTCCGATGACCTCTAGTGTTCAGTAAGGACTCAAATGGAAAATATGTTGATCAAAAGAAGTACATTGAGATGATTGGATCTTTACTTTACCTAATTTCTAGTCGACCTAATATAATATTTTGTGTTTATTTATGTGCTAGATTTTAAGTTAATCCAAAAGAATCCCACCTTATTGCATTTAAGATAATTCTTAGATATCTATTGGGTGTTATGACTCGGGCTTCTAATTTTATGATTTTGATGATAACAAACAAAATTAATTAATCTTTTATTTCTCTTAGTATTTGTAATGCATATTTGTTTGTGTGCTAACTAAAATTTTAGGTATATCATGCACCATTCTTTAAAGATTCAAGGCTCAAGATTGTGTAGAACGTGTTATATAAAATGAGTCTGTAATATTTATTTCTTGAGTCAAGTCTTGTTATGATTTATGTTAATGTGTTGACCATGCACAAACAGAGGTTGCAAAAAAAGATTTTAAATATTTTAATTTTTCTATACATCGTACAGTATGTTATGGATTGTACTATATGATCAGGTGTAAAAGAAATTAATTAAAATACTTTAATTTCCTAAAAAATATATTCTTAAAATATAACTAATCGTACTGTATGATCTATTATAATTAGAAAGCCCGCCATCCATTAAATTAGGCAAAATTTTGAATTTGAAAAGTTATTCTAATCGTACAGTACGATGTTTGAAATGTTGCCTATTGATATTTTGATCATACTGTACAAATTGGATTATAATGTACAATCAACAGAGATGATTTTGGTCATCCCATGCTTTATCCTAGATGAACTGCTCGTTTATTGAACTGTTAGTACAACACTTCATACAAGATATCGTACAGTACAAACTTCAACTGAACTGTTCGTACAGTACTAACTGGACATCGTACATTACTAACAGGTCAATTTTTGCACATAGTAACTAGAAGATCGTGTGATCATATAGTACTATCTTTGGCGACAAAATTGAGTTTTTAGGGTTTTTTTATCCCTCTATTTAAGCACTCTCATAAGACTTTATAAGAGTCTTTGGTAGCCGTTGTGTCTTCATTCTTTTGGAGAAAACTTGAAGAGAGGACTTGAAAGGGAGAGAGCAAAGGGTGGAGTTTGAGCGAGGGAAAAGATCCTTGGAGGGGGTTTCAAGGGAGTGTGATGGAGATTTAACACGGTTGCTCCGGTGTGCTTGCACCTCATTACCATTGGATTCAAGGTTCATCTTGAAGGAATTTTTGGGAAGAAGAAGATCTGGTTAGTGTCAAAGGACCCAGCTCCTCCGCCACACCGAGAAAGGTGGAAGTGATTTTGTAATAGCTTCTCCGCCTAGCTGTGGGGGCTAAAGGAGAATAATTAAAGATTTAGTGTAATACTCGGAGGGTGCCTATGGTGAATAGACGTAAGTTTTGGTTTGACCGAACCACTATAAATCGGTGTGTTCTTTTCTTTATTTTTGTTTGCACTTTATTTTTGCATTAATTTTTATTGTGATTAATTTTATTGGTGAAATTGATAATCTATCTTTTTATTGTGAATGAAGATTGATTCCGCATAAAATTATAAAAAAAGATATTTATTTTTGTTTAAGAAGTATTTTAATCTTCTAATTCACCCTCCTCTTGGAGCATCTAGTAATTTCATTTGGTATTAGAGCAGGTTTCAAAAATAGTGTTTTAGAAAACCTTAAGAAATTCTATCATGGCATATTTTGGAAATCGTAATATTGTAGAAGGCTTCTGTATTACACGGCCACCTTTATTTCAAACTATTTCTTTTAATTTTTGGAAAATTTGTGTGTCAGTTTTTTTGTAATCAATTGATTATCGAATGTGGCATATGATTTAAACTGACTATTCTGTACCATTACATATGATAGATGGAGTCAAAATTAATATTTCTTTTACTTTATGGAGTAGAATAGAAAAAATTAATGCTCAATTAAATGCTAAATGCTTGAATTATTTTTTCTGTGCATTAAATTCTGACTATTGCATAAGAATCTCTACATGTACTACTGGCAAAGAAGTTTGGGATAGATTATGCATTATATATTAAGGTACTAGTGAAGTCAAGCAATCTATATTAAATTTTCTAATGCAAGACTATGAACTTTTCTGCATGAAATCTTATGAGAGGATCTTAGACATGTATACAATATTTACAAATATTGTGATGCCATTGCATGCTTTAGGTAGAGAATTTTCTAACTTTGAAAAGGTTAACAAAATTCTACACTCTCTACTTGATAAGTTTGATGCCAAAGTTATGGTTATATGAGAATCAAAATATTTGAATTGATTATTCTGTAGATGATCTAATAGGCTCAGTCATTGCTTATGCAGGTGATGAGAAGACTACAGTGCTAAAAGCTAAAAAAATGGATGAATGTAGCTTAATAGATGATGAGAGAAAGTAAATAACATTGATAGAAAATAAATTTAAAAGTTTATTGAAGCACAAGTAGAAAAATAGACAAAAGCGGAGTAATGGTAAAAATGGTAAAAATGCTAAATTTTTGTCTGATATTATTTTCTTTGGGTGTAGGAAACCCAGACATTTTAAGCTTGAATGCCCCAACTTAAAAACTCTTCCTGCAAAGGAAAAGAGTAAAAGCAAACCGATTATAATATGGGGAAAAGATAAAAATCAAAAAGTCGCTTATGTAGATATAGTTTCTGAATCATCAGAACAGGAGCAAGAAGATAACGTATAAGTATGTTAAGGTTTATTTGTGTGTTTTATTTATGTGTTTTGTTTGTTTTATTTATATGTTTGGCATTTTTGTTTATTTATTTTGAATGTTTAACTTTTTTTTCAAAATTGTATATTTTTATTTTATTATTATGTGTTATTTTGTCTCTTCTTTTTTATAATGTCAAAGGGGGAGAAAGTATTATAGTAGGTTGTTTTTTGTTTTAATTATTATTTTTATTTTTAAAAAATTAAAAAATTAAAAAATAAAGCTTTCCCTTATTTTTTAATATAATTCTTTTAGTGATGGGGAGTTTAGGAGAAAAGATATTTTTATTTGCAAATTTAACTAATATTATTTTTCATCATAAAAAAGGAGGAGATTGTTGCGACTCGGGCTTCTGATTTTATGATTTTTATGATAACAAATAAAATTGATTAATATTTTATTTCTCCTAGTATTTGTAGTGTATATTTGTTTCTGTGTTGACTAATATTTCAGGTACATCATGCACCATTCTTTAAATTTTCATTTCTTGAGTCAAGTCTTGTAATAATGTATGTTAGTTTGTTTACCATGCACAATTAGAGGGAGCAAAAAATGATTTTTAATATTTTAATTTTTTTATACATCGTACGGTACGATATGGATCGTACTGTACGATTAGGTGTGATAGAAATTAATTAAAATATTTTGTTTTCCTAAAAAAAATATTCTTAAAATATAACAAATCATAATGTATGAATACCACATCGTATTATGTGATCTGTTATAATTAGAAAGCCCGCCGTCCATTAAATTAGGCAAAAATTTGAATTTGATAAGTTATTCTAATCGTACTATACGATCATGATCGTACTGTACGATGTTTGAAATGTTGCCTAATTTAATCCTGTGATTATTCAAATTAAAAAGGCTTGATTTTGAAATTTTGATCGTACTGTATGAACTGGATCATACTGTACGATCAATAGAGACGATTTTGGTCTTCCCATGCTTCGTCCTGGACGAACTGCTCATTTATTGAATTATTCATACAACACATTGTACAGGACATTGTACACTATGAACTTCAACTAAATTGATCATATAATACTAACTGGACATCGTACAGTACTAACAGGTCAATTTCTTCATATAGAACCGGATGATCGTGCGATCGTACGGTAAAATCTTTGGTGGCTGAGTTGAGTTTCTTAGGGTTTATTTAGCCCTCAATTGTGTCTTTGTTCTTTTGGAGAAAACTTGAAGAGATGACTTGAAAGAGCGAGAGGAAAGGGTGGAGTTTGAGAGAGGGAAAAGATCCTTGGATGGGGTTTCATGGGAGTGTGAAGGAGATTTCACACGGTTGCTCCAGGGAGCTTGCATCTCAGTACCATCTGATTTAAGGTTTATCTTGAAGAAAGTTTTGGGAAGAAGATGATCTCGTTGGTATCAAAGGACCCGGCTCCTCTGCTGCACTAGGGAAGGTGGAAGTGATTTTATAAGGGCTTCTCCGCCTAGCTATTGGACTAAAGGAGAATCACTAAAGGTTTAGTGTAATACTCGGAGGGTGCCTCCAGGGAGGGGATCTAGGTCATGGTTTGACCAAACCAATATAAATCGGTGTGTTATTTCCTTTATTTTTTTTTTTTGCACATTATTTCCGCATTCATTTTTATTGCGATTAATTCTATGGGTGAAATTGATAATCTATGTTTTTATTATGAATGAAATTCGCTTACGCATAAAGTTATAAAAAGATATTTGTTTTCGTTAAATAAGTTTTTAATCATTTAATTCACCCTACTCTTGGCACTTCTCGTAATTTCATTGGTGACCTAAAACTTAGGAATATGGTATCCTAGGCATAATACTTCTTTTGAGATTATTGGATATTCTGATTCTAATTTTGAAGGATATAGGATGGATAGAAAGAAAACTTTTAGAACTTGCCAATTCATAGGATAGTCATTAGTCTCCTGGTCTACTAGAAAATAAAACATTGTTATACATTTCACTGTTGAAGCTGAGTATATTGCCTTAGGAAGTTGTGTGGCTCAAGTCCTTTGGTTGAAATAATAAATTTTGATTTAGGATTACCTATAGGTACAATTTCAATCCTTTGTGAAAACACTAGTATCATCTGCATCTCTAAAAATCCTATCCAATATTCAAGGACCAAACACATTGACATAAGGCACCACTTTATTAGATACCATGTGACCAAAGTTGACATTGAGTTATACCATGTGACAACTGAGAATCAACTAGCTGACATCTTTACTAAACCATTAGCTTTTGATACTTTCAGCATAGTAAGGACCAGATTGGGTATTATTAATAAAAATGCATGAGATGGATGTTTATTGAATTCTAAATTTTATGTTTTGTTGCTTGTTGTTATTTTTTTAGCTTTTTTATTTGTTTCAGATTTGTTTGTTTCACTTTTTACTTGCTATTATTTTTTGTGTTTTATTTATGTTATTTTAGTTTTTCTTCTTTTTTGTTTGTGATTACTACTGAAAAGATATTAATGCCTTTTTTATTTTTGAAAATTTGTGGTCAATATTTGACATCTTTAAATCAATTAAAGGTAGAAATAACGTTGATTATTTTCCTTCCTCTAACCTATTTTAGCGATATAATTTTCTTTTCTAAATAATAATCTATCTCAAATTAACAACTGGACTTTGTTGCGGATCTATGGCTTATAATTTTGATGATAGCAAACATTATTTTTCTTTATGACTACTATCTACTAACATTTTAGGTTCACATGATCGGACTGCAATTTGGAATCAGCTCAAGATTGGGTAGACTAGGTCTGAGTTAGTTTGTACACTTTTTTCTTTCTTGAGTCTATTGTATTTGTTGTGGCTCCTGATGCTTTATAACATATAAGAGTTTCTGACTGTTCCTTAGAGTTTTCTGTTTTTGATAACATCGTCCTAGATGATATTTATATCGGCCGGGACGATCTATTCAAAAGAAGAAACCCTAATTAGGGAATCCTCATTAAAGTAGTGATCATTATGCAAAACACATCGTCCTGGATAATTTTGTATCGGCCAGGATGATAGACTCAATTCAGAAAGAATCTGCCGTCATATCTACTTAGTAAATTCTTATTTTTGGATATCAGCCTGGTGTATCGGCCTGGAATATAAAATATCGGCCAGGATGATCCATGACAATTTTTCCAAATTTTTTTTGGAAATTTTGGAAAGTAATTAATGGTGATTTTATCCGGGATGATTAGACATTGTCCAGCTTCATTTCAGGGCGATATTCAGGACGATTTTTCTCATATTTGAACTAATCGTCCAGGATGATATGTCTATCGTCCTGGACGATAATCTCAGTAACTTGCATTAATGAGCTCATTTTTAGCTCTTCTATTTAAGCTATGACAAGGCACTTTGTAAGTGTCTTTGGCAGCCATTGTAGCTTCATTCTTGTGGGGGAAACTTGAAGAGAGAGCTTGAAAGGGAGAGAGGAAAGGGTGGAGTTTGAGAGGGAGAAGATCCTGTGAGGGGGGGAACTCAAGGGAGTGTGGAGGGGATTCCACACGATTGCTCCGGCAAACTCGCACCTTAGTACCATCGGATTCAAGGCTTGTCTCGAGGTAAGTTCACCAAAGAAGAATATCTCTTTGGTGTCAAAGGACCCGGCGACTCCGCCGCACCGGGGAAGGTGGAAGTGATTTTTTAAGGGCTTCTCCGCCTAGCTGTGGGGGCTAAAGGAGAGTCACGATTTTAGTGCAATACTTGGAGGGTGCCTCCAAGGAGTGGATGTAGGTCAAGGTTTGACCGAACCACTATAAATCCGGTGTATTCTTTTCTTATTATCACTTCCGCATTTATTTTTCTTCCGCACTTTGTTTATGGTGAATTTGGTTGGAGTTTTATCTTGGGTTTTAAAGTTTTCCAATTCACCTCTCTCTTGGTTAGCTTGGGCCAGTTTTATAGGGCTTAACATCCCTAACAAACTTTCAAGTGGTATCAGAGCATAATTCATAAAATAAGTTTTAAAAGCTTTTGAATTTTTCGATCCATGGCTAATCATAATGTTGCGGAAGGTTATTCAATCACCAGACCTCCTTTATTTGAAAATATGTCATTTAATTTTTGGAAAACTCGCATGTCTATTTTCATACAATCAATAGATTTTCTTATGTGGTATATGATTTTAACTGGTTATTCATCACCGTCATGTATTAGAGAAGAACAAATCGATGCTCAATTGAATGCAAAATCTTTAAATTGCTTTTTCTGTGCTTTAAATTCTAAAGATTTTATGTTAGTATCCACGTGAACTACTGGTAAGAAAATTTGGGATAAACTACACACCATATGCGAAGGCACTAGTGAAATCAAGCAATCCAAGTTGAATATGTTAATTGATGATTTTAAACTATTTTTTATAAAATCTTATGAGACGATCTTAGACATGTATACTAAGTTTATTCAAATTGTGACATCATTGCATGCTTTAGGAAAAGACTTTTCAAAATTTGAAAAAGTTAACAAAATTCTTCGTTGTTTACTTGAAAAATTTGATGCCAAAGTTGTTGTTATTTGCGAATCAAAAGATTTGAATAATTATTCTATTGATAATTTGATTGGCTCACTCATTGCCTACGAGCACGGTTTGGGTCAAAGACTTTTGGATGCAGGTGAAACGATTGTTCTAAAAATTGAAGATATGAAAAAAGATTGCTTAGTTGGTGACGAATGCAATGACTTTTCAAGCGAATCACAAAGCTCACCAAAGTATAAGCAAAAGTGGAAAAAATGTAAAAGTGGTAAGGATGTCCATATTTCTTTTGACGTTATTTGCTTTCGATGCAGGAAGCCTGGATATATGAAAAATTAGTGCCCTAATTTAAGAATTCTTCCTACGAAAGAAAAGGGCAAGGAGAAGCAAAATTTAAACTGAGGAAATAATGAAAGGCAAAAAATCTCATGGGCAGATCTGATTTCTGAAGCATCAGACCAGGAGAGAGATAATGGTTAAAAGGCTTTCATTTTTTTGTGTTGTGTTTTCATTTTTTATGTTTTTCATTTATATTTTGTGTTTTTATTTTGTTTATTCTTTAAAATTTTTATTTTCGTGAAAGTTTTTCTCTGATCAACACACACATTCACTTTTCTAAAAATGAAAAATCAACTTTTTTATTTTTTCTTGAAATCTTTGGTAAGTTGTGATTGACTTCTTTAAAATAGTCATGGAAGGGAACTCATGATTTTGTTTCTCTTTCTTTCTTCTTAAAAGAGGTTATTTTACTTTTGATTCAAAATCTTTATCATATTTTAAATTGAATTTTGAAACTATTTTTTTCATCTCCCTACATTTTTTCTATCGCATAGGAATATTTTACAAGATTGTTGAATCCACCTTAAAATTTTCTTAATCTAGTTGTTCATGTTGTCAATAATTTGGGTTTACTTTAGTTTTGAAAATATAAGAAAGAAAGCATATTATTTTTAAAATTGAAAAAAAAGTGGCCAATGATGCCAAACCAAAAGACGTGCAATGACGCCAAATAAAAAATATTACACAACGTGTATTAAAAATCAAAAGATGCTCAAAGAGCCATTCAAGTGATAAAGGGCATAAAATGAGCCCACAAAAAAAATATGCTTATTTTTTCTTATACTACTAAAAGCCTAAGAAAATCCTTGATATGCTCGAAACTTGTGCTTGAAAATCTTGGTTCCTGATTCATCAATTCGTGCATTGATCTTCTATTATATATGTTTTATGAAAGGAGTTTTGAAAAATTAATATTTCTTTTTCTCGTTTATTCCTAGATTGGATTAAAAAGTTTTTTTAGCCTTTAAAAGAACTTGAGTTTGGATTATCAAATTATGAATTTCAAACCTTTTTAGGGCTATGCGTTGTCAATCCAATTCTACTAAGTTTTTGATTAAAATCAATAGGTAACTTTCTCAATTTAAGAATGTTTTTTCACTAGATCAGGAAATGTTTTTGTCTTTTGTTCGTTTTATTTTTTATTTGTGCCTCCTCTCTTTTTGATAACGTCAAAGAGAGAGAACGTACTGTTGATTTTGTATCCTTTTTTCTTTTCAAAAAATTTAAAACAACAAAAATATTTTTATCTCCCCTATTTTTTAAAGTGTTATTCTAGTGAGGGCGAGATTAGGAGAAAATGTTCATTTTTGCAAATTCAAATTGAAATATTTGCCATCATAAAAAAGGGGGAGATTTTTGCGGATCTACGGCTTATGATTTTGATGATAGCAAATATTCTTTTTCTCTATGACTGCTTTCTACTCACATTTCAGGTTCACACGATCGGACTATAATTTGGAATCAGCTCAAGATGGGGTAGACTAGGTCTGAGTCAGTTTGTATACTTTTTCCTTTATTGAGTCTATTGTATTTGTTGTGGCTCCTAATGCTTTGTAACGTATAAGAGTTTCTGACTGTTCCCTAGAGTTTACTATTTTTGATAACATCGTCTTGGACGATATTTATATATATCGGAATGATTTGTTCAAAAGCAGAAACACTAATTAGGGCATCCTCATTAAAGTAGCCGTCATTATGCAAAACACATCATCCTGGATGATTTTGTATCGGTCAGGATGATAGGCTCAATTCAGAAAGAATATGCCTCCATATCTACTTCGAAAATTCTTATTTTTGGATATCGGCCTGGTGGATCAGCCTGGACTATGAAATATTGGCCAGGAAGATCCAGGACAATTTTTCTAAAATTTCTCTAGCAATTTTGGAAAGCAATTGATGGTAATTTCGTCCGGGCCAATAGCACGATCGTCTGGGACGATTAGACATCGTCCAACTTCATTTCAGGGCGATATTCAGGACGATTTTTCTCATATTTGAACTAATCGGCCAGAATGATATGTCTATCATCTTGGATGATAATGTCGGCAACTTGCATTAATGAGCTCATTTTTATCTCTTCTATTTAAGCTATGACAAGGAACTTTGTAAGTGTCTTTGGCAGCCATTGTAGCTTCGCTCTTGTGGGGGAAACTTGAAGAGAGAGCTTGAAAGGGAGAGAGGAAAGGGTGGAGTTTGAGAGGGAGAAGATCCTGTGAGGTGGGGAACTCAAGGGAGTGTGGAGGGGATTCCACACGGTTGCTCTGGCAAACTCGCACCTTAGTACCATCGAATTCAAGGCTTATCTCAAGGTAAGTTCACTAAAGAAGAAGATCTCTTTGGTGTCAAAGGACCCGGCGACTCCGCCGCACCGGGGAAGGTGGAAGTGATTTTGTAAGGGCTTCTCCGCCTAGCTGTGGGGGCTAAAGGAGAGTCACAATTTTAGTTGAATACTTGGAGGGTGCCTCCAAGGAGTGGATGTAGGTCAAGGTTTTACTGAACCACTATAAATCCGGTGTGTTGTTTTCTTATTATCGCTTCCGTATTTATTTTTCTTCCGCACATTGTTTGTGGTGATTTTGGTTGGAGTTTTATCTTGGGTTTTAAAGTTTTCCAATTCACCTCTCTCTTGGTTAGCTTGGGCCAGTTCTATAGGGCTTAACATCCCTAACAAACTTTCAGACTTTATGACTGAGATCTTTTCTATCTTGCTGCAGCAATCTATCTTATCTATATATAATATTTAAAGTCTTTATGTTACTTTCAATTTTTTAAAAATCTTGTCATTGCATTTATCATATGAATTTGATTTTATTTTGTATTCTTTCTTATATTAAAGAGTAATTTTTTCTTCTCTAATATCTAGAATATATACTTATAACTAACAGTTTTTAAGATTCTCGAAAAGGGATCTAGCTTGCCAAAAATGATAAGGGCATAAAATGTGCCCCAAAAAGAAGAAAAACTAAAAATATGTGCAATAACCATAAAAAAAATTGAAGGATACACAAAGTGAATCAAAAAATCAAAAGATGTTCTAAGTGCACAAATCAATTGATAAGGGGCATAAATTGAGTCCACAAAAGGTAAGCTTCCTTCTCTTTTAAACTTTTAAATCTTCAAAGAATTTATGTGTCACTTGATATTTTCAAAGTTTTGATTACAAATTTTGAGATTATGATAAATTAGTTTGGTATATTATTTTATAAGATGTTTTTCTAAAAGCAAGTTTTGAATAGGACTCTTTTTCTTTTCCTATTAATTTTTTTGAGTTAGGTTCTTTTTTGTTCATAAGATGATTTTCCCTAAGAGAAGTTTGAGCAAGGACTAACAAGATCAGTTATTTTATCATTTTTTAGAATTTTATGATGTTAACTCATTAATTCTTATAAATTTTTAATTCAATCACATGGATAATTTATCATAAGAACAAAAAAAAACTTTGCTTTCATTCTTCTTCTTCTTCTTCTATTTTGCTTTTTTTTTCTGGTTTCCTCCTCCTTTTTATGATGACAATAGGGAGAGTAGTGGGTAGTGTTTAAGTTGTTTTGTTGTATTTTTTACTTTTGCTTATATTTTATTTATTTTTTATTATTTGTCATCATAAAAAATGGGAAGATTATTGCAAATCTGATTTCAGGAAATATAATTTTAATGATAACAAAATTTTTTATTAGTTCTATCTTTCTATGACTGCCTTGCCTACTAATATTTCAGGTCCATAAGGTCAAGTACAAATCAAGTTAGCACAATATTGCATAGATTAGGGGTGAGTTAGTCTATAAGGGCTTCTTATGTTTCCTTGAGTCAATTATAATAAAGTGGGTCATGATGCTATGTCTTTGAAAAAAATTATCTATTTGTTAGTGTTTTTTATTTTTGTTCACATCATTCAAGATGATCCAAAATCATCCTAGATGATTAGTTAAAAATAGAAACCCTAATTAAGGCATCTTGGATAATAATTGAGCAAATCATCTATGATGATATTATCATTGTTCTGGATGATAGGCTCAAATAAGAAAGAATCAACTATGACAATCTTTTAGGCATGTTTTATTTTTGGTCATCATCATCCTGGACATCCATGCACTATAATTAAGCCTAAATTAATTTGGTAATTAAGAAAATCAATTAAGGTTTGATTACTCAATCATATCATGCTAGATGATCAGTTAAATAAACCTTTGTTCTTCACAGATGACCAGAATGATGCTCTAGATGATATGTATTAATTTAAACTAATCGTTTGGGATGATCCAAAATTGTCCTAGATGATCAAGTTAATTTTTCATCATCCAGACATCCATCTAGGGCGATGTTTTGGACGATATGTGATATTTTTTACTAATCAACCCAGACGATAGGGAGATCATCCTTGACGACCAAGTTACATTTTCATCGTCTTGACATCTATCCAAGGTGGTGGTCTGGATGATATTCAATGATTTAAACTTATCATATAGGATGATATTCTATCATCCTAGACGAGCTGAACAAATGAACCTTTTAATCATCCAGACTCTCCCAAATCATCCTGGTTAATTGAGCCAAATTTGAACTGATCGTACAGGACAATCGTTCGTCCTAGATGATCTTTGATGATGAGTTGCAAATCAAGAAAAATTTGATCCCCTTCTATTTAAGATCTGTTAATTTCTCAAGATGAGATCTTTTGATGATGTACTACGTAAGAGAGCTAATAGAGAGAGAGCAAGGGAGAGAGAGAGAGGATCTTATAAGGGGGAGTTTATGAGGTATTTTACAAAGGTTGTTCAAAGAAAGGATCCGAGTCATCTTCTTCGGTCATCATTCCTGGTTCTTTAGAGGTTCGAGACAGATCTACGTCAGCAACTAATCGTGGTTCTCTTCCTGCTTCAAGAGGAGCCAAAAGGAGTTGGGTCCTATGCCTACTTCAGGAGGAAGCAAAAAGAGTTGGGTTCTTTACCTCGTCGAGATCAATAGAAAGGAAGGTTTGTGCAAGATTCTCCGCCTTGCTGTAGGGGCAAAAGGAGAGACACTAAGAATAGTGCAATACATAGAGGAGAGGCTTCAAGGAGTGGATATAGGTCAATTTGATCGAACCACTATAAAATTTGGTGTGTTCTTTCTTATTATTTTTTCACATTTAATTTCTGCACTTTAATTTCTGTGGTTACTGTTTGGTTATGTTTATGATTTTGTTTGAAGAAATTTTTTAAATACCAATTTACCCACGCTCTTGGTTAGCCATGGGCTAGTTCACAAGGGCTTAACATCCCTAACAAACTTTCAGAGATTAATTCTAACATGACTAAGTTTAAATTACAAAAAGAACTTTGATCACAAGGTAATGTTGGTGTACTCTCTCGGAGTAGGGAAAGTAATTTGATGAAGAAGAAGGTTAGTGGGACTAATCCCACTTTCATTCTTAAATGGCCTTGATTATTTTTTGGAATTATAAGGGGGCTAGGAAGTGTGAAGCCTCCTGTTATTTGAAGGAGATTGTGAAAGTTGATTATTCTCTTTTTGTTGGCCTTGTTGAAACAAAAATATCTTCGATAGATGTTTTGGAATTCAAAAGATTTATTGGAAACAAATGGAACTTCTTTCTTTTTCCTATAGAGGGATTATCTGGTGGTATTATGACTTTTTGGAGATTGGATGTTGTTTCATTTTCAATTATTGAAGAATCTTCTCAAGTTATTTTAGGTGAACTCATTATTGCAAACAAAAGTGTTTGGTTGATAGCTATGAGTTATGGGAGCAGGGATTGCTATAAAATAAAATGCTTGTGGAGTAGTATGGAATTAATCTCGAATAGGAAAATTTCTGTGTTAATTGGAGGTGACTTCAATTGCATCCTATCTAAAGAGGATAATAAAGGAGGTAATAAGTTTATTCTTTCTCAAGGGCCTCAAGATATGTACTCTTTTATAAGAAATTTTGATTTTCATGAGGTAGGATTTATTGGTCCAAAATATACTTTGTGTAATAATAAATGTGGAGGAGCTAGAATTTTAGAATGATTGGATCAGTGTATCATTAATTCTTCTATTATAAACCATTTGAAGTTACTAGTTGTGAGACATTTGGCTAGAGTGGATTTGAACCATTTCTTTATTTTGCTTAAAATTCTATCTACTTGAATTCAAAGGAGGAAAACAAGGATGTTTGAAGATGTATGGGCATCATAACCATCTTCTTATACAGTTGTTCTTCAATCTTGGAGGAAACCTTTACATGGACATGCTGTGGATATTTTGAAAAGGAAGTTTAATTGATCTCTTAAGGTTTTATTCTTTTGGAGTAAAGCTAAACTCAAGAGTGCATATGATTTGAATGAAATTCTTCAAAATAAAATTTTGGGATTTTAAGAAGAAGAAGCTAGTAGAGGAGGGCTTTCAGACTAGGGTTTATTTTTGTTGAAATACAAGGTTAATTAACTCAATTCTACACTTGCACGGCTTAGTACCTGGTGGAAATAGGGAGCAAAAGTCCAATGGATGGAGGATGGTGACTAAAATTAAAAGTTTATTCATGCTAATGCAATGGTTAGAAGAAATGGTAATTGGATCTACCAAGTAAAGGATAATAACAGTTTGTTGATTGAACTCCAATGTAGTATACTAGAATTATTCTTAATTTTTTTAAAAAAGCAATAGGAGGGAATGTAAATGCATTTTGAGAGGTTGACCATCTAATTTGATGAGAATTGATGAAGTTGATAAAACGAAGCTTAAAAAGAATCTATAGGGATGAACTGGAGATTGTCATTAATCAACTGGATCCTAATAAATCACCATATAATGATGGAATAACTTATTCTTTTATAAAATCTTATTGGTCTATGATTAAAGATGATGTGTGGGTGGCTGTTTCCTCTTTTTTTAAGTTCTAGTATTATGTGTCAAGAGTGGAAGGAGACTAATGTGGTGTTGATTCCAAAGATGAAAAATCTTTTGACACCTACTAATTATCATCTTATTAGTTTGTGCAAATCTATTTATAAGATTGTGGCATCAATGTTATTAAATAGGATGAACTACTTGTTCCCTAAAATTATTTCGGAAGTTTAATATGCTTTTACGAAAGTTGGTCTATGTTAGATCAAATTTTAGTTGCTTAAGAGGTGTTTAATAAATTTAGATATTCTAAATCTAAGGAGCGATTGATGTCAATTAAGATTGTTATAGAGAAAATGTATGATAGCATGGGTTGATCTACTATAAACCAAGTTCTTGATTATTTTAGCTTTCCAAGGAGATTCTTTAATCTTATATTGGAATGTTTGGTGAATCCTAAGATCTCTATCATGATCAATGGCATTAATTCTGAGTGGATAAAGGCTAAAAGTGGATTTAGGCAAGGGTACCCTCTTTCACCATATCTTTTTATCTTATGTTTCCAATTATTAACTTATGCATTTATTAAAAGAGGGAGGATTGTTGGTATTAAGGTGTCTCCAAATGCTCCAAAGATTTCACATTTATTGTATGCATATGATATAGTTGTATTTTTGGAAGCCAATCACAAGAGAATGAAGAAAGTGATGGGTATTCTTATTGATTACTATAGATGCATTGGGCAAAAAAATCAAATTGTTGAAATCTTCTATTCTCTTTGGGAAATTGGTGAGAAGGAGGAAAGTTAGATCACTTTTGGGAAATAATTTTTGAAATCTTTTATTCTCTTTTGGGTTTTAAGGTATTGAATGAAATGATTACTTGGGAGTCAAAATTGTGTTAAGAAGACTTGTGTTTTTAGATTTTCAAAAACTATTAGTAAAAGCTACTAATAAATTGAATATTTGGGGAAACAAATTTATTTCATTTGCCGGGAAGTTACTTCTTCTTCATTCTTCATTTCTTTTTCTTCTAATTTTTATCAACTCATTCTTTAGTTCGTTTGGGGGTTTCAAATGAAATTGATAAGATGTCTAGAACTTTTTTTTGGCATAAAAATGACAGTAGTTTTGTCTTTCACTATGCTGCTTCGGATATTTTATGTAAGCCGAAGAAGAATGGTATTTGGGGTGTGCAATTAATTGTGGAGAAAGTAGGTCCTTTGAGGATAAATTCGCTTGGAACTTCATTTCAAATTCTAATTCTCTTCTCAATAGAACACTGATGTCAAAATTTTATTTTGATGTGTGGAATGTTAAATGTAGAAGTCGTTCTTCGGCTGCTTGGAAAATTATTCTTAATGGAGCTATGTATCTTCATCCAATTGTGAGATGGAAGATATGTAAATGTGCTTAAATAAATACTTTAAAAGTTACATGGATTTTGGGAAAAAAGTTTAAAGAGATGGCTTACTTTAGTAACAAATGAAATGTTGAGATAGTTGCTATTTAATTCTTGTTTGTCCTATTCTTGCAACTTTTATATTTTTTATGATTTCAAATATTATTGCTTTGATTATTATTTCTCCTAACATATTTTGATAGAATTAGATTGCTCTTGTGTATACTAACATTTTAGGGAAATCATACTCAAAATTATTGAAAACTTTAAATCAATATCAGTTTATAGTTTTTTGTAATTGAAGTTTGTATTTTTCATTTTCTTGAGGCTGAGAGAGTGTGATTATAATAGAGTAATTGAGTGCACACACACCAGGGGAGAGTTTAAAATTCTTAATTTTTAAACTAATCATACTATATGAATGAACTTCATATCGGACGATTTGTTTAGTTATTTTCCCGACGAGCAGTCAAACGAACATAAAAAAAAAAAAAATTATATGTATGGATCGTACTGTACAAACCCAATTCATATATGCCTTCTAGAGTGAAAAATGGATGGGTTCCTATTCGCTAAAAAAATATTTTTTTATGAATGGATCAAACTATACGAACCCAGTTCGTATATGCCTTCTAGAGAACGAAATGGATGGGTCCCCTTTTGCTCAAAAATATTTTTTCTAAGTACGGCGAAAGTTTGTTAGGGATGTTAAGCCCTATGAACTGACCCAAAGCTAACCATGAGGGCGGGGGGGGGTGAATTGGTATTTAAAATTTCTTTAAACAAAAGAATAAATATCATACACCAAAGTCACCACAGAAAAGTAAGTGCAAAAAATTAAAGTGCGGAAGCAGTAAAAAGAACACAAGAGTTTATAGTGGTTCAGTCAAATTGACCTACGTCCACTCCCCGGAGGCGCCCTCCGAGTATTGCACTACCAACGTGACTCTCCTTTAGCCCCCACAGCTAGGCGGAGAAGCCCTTACAAAAACTTCCTTTTGCCACCCCCGGCAAGGCAGAGAACCCCACTCCTTTTGCTTCCTCCTGAAGCAGATAGAGAATCTCGATCAATCGCTAAAGCTTACCTCTCCCAACCCTTCCAAGGAGAAGAGACTCTAGTGAAAGAAGAAGTGGAATAATGCTTGGAGCAACCCTTGTGAACTCCCTCACAAGCTCTCCCTCACAAGACTCTCTCTCTCTCTCTCTCTCTCTCTCTCTCCTTTAGGTTTTCTCAGGTCAAGACACCAGCCAAGGATATTCAAAAATATTGAACAATAGTTCTTAAATAGAAGAGCTTCAAAGGAGCTCAATAATTGCAAGTTGCCAACTTTATCGTCCTGGACAATCATAATATCGTCATGTACGATCAGTTCAAATCATAGATGATCAGCCAGAACACCGCTCTTAAAATGAACTGGATGATTAAAAATTGGCTTGATCGTCCTGGCCGATCTCTCGATCGTCTTAGACAATCAATTCAAATCAGAGGAAAATCATCGAGAGCATCGCATTGAATTCGAGTTGTCCGATCCTGATCGGTCAGAACATCGCCCTGAATTTGTGCTGGCTGATATTTATCGTCCAGGAGCAACTAAGGGTTTTTGAATATATCGTCTGGGACGATCCTGCAATCGTCCAGGATGATGTGATCGTATCAATTCATCCTTAATTGCTTCCTTGATTTCCAGATCAATTTAGACATAGTTGTACAATATCGTCCAGGCAGATCCAAGATCGTCCTAGCCGATTTTTAAAAATACAGAATACCTACATTGATTATGGCTGCTATTTGTTTCTATTTTGAGCCTATCTTTCTAGCCGACACAAGTATCGTCCGGGCCGATTGGCTAATGACGGATGCCTTAATTAAGAAATCCTTATTAGAGTTTCTGTTTTGAATTCGATCGTCCATGCCGATATAAATATCGTCCGGGAGGATGTGAGTAAAAATAGAAATTCTAACTATCTCAAGTGTGTGTGTGTGTGTAGGGTTACTTAACATCAGTCACTTCAAACTTTTACAATTGACTCAAGAAAGGAAACAAAAAGAAAAGTACAGACTGACTCAACCCTAATCTACCCAGTCTTGAGCTGGTTCCGATTTTCGTCCGATCTTTGAATCCTGAAAATGCCAGTAGTAAAAGGCAGTCGAAAAGAAGCAAGAGTGTTTGCTAATCATCAAAAGATAATCCATGAAACTTAATCTGCAATAATCTCCCTCTTTTTGATGATGGCAGACACTTTGACAATTATTTCAAAAATAGTAGTGTAGAACATGGAATCGAGAGTGCAAGCATACAAAAGACCCCTCTCCCCCTTTTGACATCTCAAAAAGGAGGAGGAAACTAAGAAAAAAAGTAAACAATTTTTTTTTTAAGCAAGGCATGAACAAGATGTAGTATTCCATGTGATTGATTTTTCAAAATTTATAAGTTAATGACTTAATCAACATCAAAAATCCAAATAGACGGTAGAATATACAATCAAGGCTACCCTTATCTCGGACTTTCTTTTAGGGTAAAATCGTCTTTTGAAATCAATGACCTAACTCAAAAATTCAATTGAATATGAGAAAAATGATCCATTCATCACTTGGTTTTAGAAAAAACATCTTATAGAATAATGTACCAAAGTAAATTTGTCACAATCGCAAAACACTCGAAATCAAGCCATTGATACATAAAATCTTCTATGTTTTAAAATATTTAAAGGA
This sequence comes from Dendrobium catenatum, assembly GCF_001605985.2. Classification (NCBI taxonomy): domain Eukaryota; kingdom Viridiplantae; phylum Streptophyta; class Magnoliopsida; order Asparagales; family Orchidaceae; genus Dendrobium; species Dendrobium catenatum. Next base: position 847,580 of record NW_021319694.1, on the reverse strand, counting down.
GAGGAGATCCTTCTTTTAGTGGGCTCATTTTATGCCTCTTGTCAATTGATTGGCGCTTTGCACATCTTTTGCTTTTTGATAATTTTTTTTTTCAATTTGGCGTCATTGCGCATCTTTTATTGGCATCATTGGCAAAATTTTTTTATTTTTGCAAGCTCCATTCTCATTTACAATCTCTTAAAAAGGATTCTTAGTTGTGAGTATATATTCTAGATATTAGAGAATAGGAGCTCGATCTCTAACATAGAGAAGAACTATCCACAAAACAGAATCAATAACCAATGATAAGAGTAATGAGGAATCTTGATGTGACAAAAAGACTTTTAATCATTATAAATAAAAGATAGATTTGCTTTAGCAAGGTTAGAAAAGATCTTAATTTTATACACAATTGTTAATTTGAAATAGATTTTTGATTAGAAAAGAAAACTGTGCCACTAAAATAGGTCAGAGAAAGAGACACATTCAACAGAATATTTTTACCATCTAATAGATTAAGAGATGTAAAATATTGACTACAAATTTTTAAAAGCAAGGACAAGGCATACTATATTAATTCAGCGATGATTTTGGAAACCAAATGAAAGTACAAAAAACCAAACAAAAACTAAAAAGTAAAGCAAAGAGAAGAAAAATAAAATAAAGAGTAAAAAGGAAAAGAAAATAAAGGAAATGAAAAAATAACAAAAACAAAAGAAAAGAAAGTAAAAGATCAAGTTCATGCATTTATGTCTAATCTGGTCCTTAAAGAGCTGAAAGTGTCGAAGTCCAGTGGTTTAATAAAGATGTCAGCCAGTTGATTTTCAGTTTTCATATGGTGTAAATCAATGTCTCCCTTAGTCACATGATCTCTAATAAAGTGATGCCTAATGTCAATGTGCTTAGTCCTTAAATGTTGGATAGGATTTTTAGAGATGCATATGGCACTAGTGTTATCACAAAAGATTGAGATGGTGCTTACATGTAATCCTAAATCTAATACCTGTAATTTCAACCAAAGGACTTGGGCATTACAACTTCTAAGAGCAATGTACTCAGCTTCAGCAGCAAAAAGTGCAACAGAGTTTTGCTTTCTACTAGACCATGAGACTAAAGGTTGTCATAAGAATTGACAAGTTCCTGAAGTGTTTTTTCTATCCATCTTGCATCCTGCAAAATCAGAGTCAGAAAATCCAATAATCTCAAAAGAAGTACTGTGCCTCGGATACCAAATCCCTAAGCTTTGGGTCCCCAAAAAGTATCTAAACATTCTTTTAACTACAGTCAGGTGGGATTCCTTAGGTTCAGCTTGAAACCTAGCACAAAGGCAAACACTAAACATAATATCAAGTCGGCTAGCAGTCAGGTAAAGTAAGGATCCAATCATGCCTCTGTACTTCTTCTGATCAACAGACTTACCACTTTGGTCCTTATCCAACGGAACACTAGAAGTCATGGGAGTATTAATTGGCTTAGCTTTATCCATCTCATACTTCTTCAAAATATCCTTAATGTATTTTGTTTGATTTAGAAAGTTTCCATCATCCAATTATTTTATGCTAAACCCCAAAAATTAGGACAACTCTCCCATCATACTCATCTCAAACTCTCTATTCATTATTTTAGAGAACTTATCACAAAGTTTCTTATCAGAAGATATAAAAAGTATATCATCCACATAAATTTGAACAATGAGCAAATCATCTCTAGCTTTCCTAAGAAAGAGGGTGGTGTCTACGCTCCCCTTAACAAACTTCCTTTCTAGTAAGAATGTGCTAAGCATCTCATACCAAGCTCTTGCTGCCTGCTTTAATCCATACAAAGCCTTTTTTAATCTAAAAATATGATTTGGAAATTGGGAACTCTCAAAACCTTGGGGTTGTTCTACAAACATATCCTCTTTTATTTTCCCATTTAGAAAGGCACTCTTAACATCCATTTGAAAAAGCTTAAATCCTTTATAATAGGCAAAGTCTAATAGCACTCTAATGGCTTCCAATCTAGCTACAGGGGCAAAATTCTCCTCAAAGTCCATCCCTTCTATTTGATTATACCCCTTAGCCATAAATCTTGCTTTATTCCTGACCACCACTCCAGAATCAATCACCTTGTTCTTAAAAACCCACTTTGTTCTAACTACACTTTGTTCCTTAAGTCTTTCTAAAAGCTCCCAAACATCATTCCTAACAAATTGATTCAAATCCTCTTGCATGGATAAAATCCAAAATTCATTAGTAAGGGCTTGGTTTATGTTGGTGGGTTCAGTCATTGAGATAAAGGTAGAGTGGTTCAACTCCTTCCTAAGTCTATGTCTAGTCCTAACTCCATCAGAAGGGTCTCCTAATATCAAATCCTTGGGGTGACTTGTAGAGTATCTCCAATCTCTAGGCAAGGTGTGAGAAGTTCCAACCCTTTCCTCCGGATCTTTTCTTTCTACTCCTTGGGTGACATCTCCTACTTGTTCAATGTTTTGGTGACCTACTCCCTTCTCCAAGTTTTCTACTCCAGTGGTAATCTCTCCAACATCATCATCATCCTCAACTCTAGGCTTTTTAGGATCAAACTCATCAAATACTACATGTGTAGTCTCTTCCACCAAAAAAGTCCTCTTGTTAAACACCCTAAAAGACTTCCCAACACTAGAATATCCCAAGAACACTCCTTCATAAGATTTAGGATCAAATTTGCTCATGTGAGACTTCCCATTATTGTGAGTAAAAACCTTACCACCAAAGACATGAAGATCGGAAAGATTGGGTGTCCTACCCTTAAAGATCTCATAGGGTGTCTTATCTAGTTTGGCTCTAACATTCACCCTATTCAATACATAACAAGCTGTGTTAATCACTTCAGCCCAAAAGTATTTTGGAAGTGAATACTCAGCAAGTATGGCTCTAGCCGCTTCAACCAAGATCTGGTTCTTCCTTTCAGCTACCCCGTTCTACGGAGGGGTCCTAGGAGCTGAGAAGTTGTGGCTAATCCCCTTGTCCTCACAAAAATCTCCAAATATTTCATTCTCAAATTCTTCCCCATGGTCACTATGGATGGTCAAGATCTCACAACCTAGCTTTTTCTGAATCCAAGTATAAAATATTCTATACTCCTCAAAAGACTCATTTTTATGTAAAAAAAATCTAGTCCAAGTGAACATCGACTAGTCATCAACAATCACAAAACCATAGACTTTTCCTCTCAAGCTGGCAGTGCTAATGGGTCCAAACAAATCCATGTAAAGGACTTCTAAAGGTCTAGAGGTGCTAATGTCCTTAATGGGGTGCAAAGTGGAGTGGACTTGCTTTCCTAGTTGGCAGGCATCATAAAGGTGGTCTTTTGAAAACTTGAGTTTGGGGTCACCTCTAACTAGGTCTTTTTGGGTCACTTTCCTAAGGATTTTCATACTTGCATGACATAATCTCGGGTGCCATAACCATGAATCCTCAATAATAATTTTTAAGCAAAATGATGCAGCGCATTCAATGTTATTTAAATCAAGCATTAACACATTGTTGATTCTCTTTCCCTGCAAAATAGTGTTGTTACTTAAACTTACAATGCATGAATTTGTAAAGAATTATACGATGAAGCCCTTGTCATAGAGTTGACTGATACTGAGCAGGTTGTAATTTAATCCATCTACAAGAAAAACATTTTCAATCATAAGGTTCTTGGAATTACCAATTATACCTAAGCCTACCACCTTCCTAGTGGTGTTGTCTCCAAGAGTAACCTTGCCTCCAGTCCTGGAATCCAGTGAAACAAATTGATTGGCATCACCAGTCATATGTCGAGATCATCCGCTGTCCAGGTACCACATTCTCTCACGAGGCCTTTTATGAGATCCTACCTATAAAATCATCTAATGTCAGATATATGAACCCAAACATGTTTGGGTCCCTTCTTATGAAAAGTAGAATGTAATGCATGTGTGGTATACTGTGAATCATGCACCTTGGGTCTCCACACCTACTGTGTACTATGGTGAACAGTGCAAGTGTGTGAGATACGTCCTAGCATACCACATGAAAGCATCTAACACCTAGAAAAAGATTTCTTAAATGGTTTGAGTTATAATGCCTCTTCTTGGGTCTTAGATTTTGATCAAGTGTTGGTGTCATCCAATTTTTCTTAAGTGAATTCAATTCATCATTGATCCTCAAGTTTGTACTTTTTAATACATCATTCTCAACCCCCAAATTTTACTCCATTTCTTTAGATTTCTTAAAATTAGACTCAGGTAAGGTGTGTGAAGTTTTTATTGAATCATGCTCTTCAATTAATTCACAATGCTTTTTATTTAACTCATCAAATTCATCAAGTAGAGCCATATGATTTAAATCAATTACTGAGTGATCTTTAGTCAAAATTCCATGCCCTTTTTGTAAATTCAAAAATTCCAATTTCAAACTTGCATGTATTTTCTTAAGTTTCCTATATGATGCATGAATTTTTTCAGAAACTTCAAGGAGTTGATCGTAGGAAAGTTCACATACCTCTTCTTGATGAAGATGATCATCCACCATTAAGCACAAGTTTGTTGTTTCATCTTCTGGTTTAGTCTCTGATGAATCAGATGCAGAATCGGCCCAAAACTCCTTTTGAAGTCTCCTTTTGTCTTTTCTAAACTTTGATTTCTCCTCACTCTTTTCCTTACTTGTTTGCATCTTAAGTGTAGGGCAATCAGCTTTCACGTGTTCGGGCTTCCTGCATTCATAACAAACCACATCAGAAGATCCTTTATAATATTTGTTATCCTTAGCTTTTCTCCGATTTTGATGATGCTTTTGCATCTTCCTTAGAAAGCTTTTAAATTGCTTTGTGATTAAGGCAATGTCATCGCTCTTAGACCCGGAAGAATCAGAGTCCTATTTGTGGGCCTTCTATGCCACTATTTTATCCTTTCTTTACTCACCCATATCAATAATTTTTTGATTCACCCCTTCCTCGTAAGTAATGAGTGAGCCAAGTAAGTTATCAATCGAATATGTGTTTAAACCCTTAGATTCAGTGATTGCAGTGATTTTAGCATCAAAAGACGAAGGCAAGCATCTCATAATCTTGTTTACTTTTTCATAATTTGAAAGTTCTCTTCCTAAGGCATGCAAAGAAGTAATAATTTGAGTGAAACTTATATACATATCTGAAATTGTTTCAGAAGGTTTCATACGAAAAAATTCATAGTCATGCAAGGGAATATTCAAACAAGATTATTTTACTTCATTGGTTCCTTTATAGGTAATGCACAACCTATCCCAAATCTCTTTTCCAGTAGAGCAAGTAGAAACACGCATGTAATCCTCAGAATTTAAAGCACAAAAAAAATAGTTCAAACACTTTGCATTCAATTGAGCTAATTCTCTTTCATCGAAAGTCCATTTAGTAAAAGCAACTTCAATTTTAATTCTGTTAATTTAACGAGAAGGTGGAAAATATCCTTCTTTAATAAGCATCCACATGCGATAGTTAGTTGATTGCAGAAAAGTATGTATACGAGTTTTCCAAAAATCAAAAGGAAGGTTGTCAAACAAAGGAGGTCGTGTAATAGAATATCCTTCAATTGTATTACGATTCCCAAAGTTAGCCATGGATAAAAATTCAAAAGGTTTTCAAACTCAGTTTTTATGAATCCCGCTCTGATACCACTTGAAAGTTTGTTAGGGATATTAAGCCCTATGAACCGGCCCAAGGCTAACCAAGAGGGGGGGGTGTTGAATTAGTATTTAAAAATTCTTTAAATAAAAGAATAAATATCACAAACCAAAGTCACCATAGAAAATCAAGTGCGGAAAATTAAAGTGTTGAAGCAAGAAAAAGAACACAAGGGTTTATAGCTGTTCCGTCAACTTGACCTACGCCCACTCCCCAGAGGTGCACTCGAGTATTGCACTAACAACATGACTCTCCTTTAGCCCCCACAGCTAGGCAGAGAAGCCCTTACAAAAACCTCCATTTTGCAATCCCCGGCAAGGTAGAGAACCCCACTCCTTTTGCTTCCTCCCGAAGTAGGCAGAGTACCTCGATCAATCGCTGAAGCATACTTCTCCCAACCCTTCCAAGAAAAAGAGACTCTAGTGGAAGAAGATATGGAAAAATGCTTGGAGCAACCCTTGTGAACTCCCTCACAAGCTTCAGCTCATAAGATCCTCTCTCTCTCTCTCCCTCTCTCTCTCTTCTTTAGGTTTTCTTAGATTAAGACACCAGCCAAGGATGTTTAAAAACATTAAACAGTAGGTCTTAAATAGAAGAGCTTCAAAGGAGCTCAATAATTGCAAGTTGCCGACTTTATCGTCCATGACGATCATAATATCGTCCTGTACGATCAGTTCAAATCACAGATGATCGGCTAGAATACCTCTCTGAAAATTAACTAGGCGATTAAAAATTGGCTTGATCGTCTCGGCCGATCTCATGATCATTCTGGAAGATTAGTTCAAATCACAGATGACCGGCTAGAACACCGCTCTGAAAATGAACTGGATGATTAAAAATTGGCTTGATCATCTCGGCCAATCTCACGATCATTCTGGAAGATCAGTTCAAATCAGAGGAAAATAGTCCAAAGCATCACCTTGACTTCGAGCTGTCCGATCCTGATCGGCCAGAACATCGCCCTGAATTTATGCTGGCCGATATTTACCGTCCAGGAGCAACTAAGGGTTTTTTAATATATCTTCCTGGATGATCCTACGATCGTTCAGGACGATGTGTTCATATCAATTCATCCTTAATTGCTTCCTTGACTGCCGGATCAATTTAAGCATAATTGTGCAATATCGTCCAGGCCGATCCAAGATCTTCCTAACCGAATTCCAAAAATGTTGAATACCTAAATTGATTATGGTGGCTATTTCTTTCTATTTTGAGCCTATCATCCTAGCCGATATAAGTATCATCCGGGCCGATCGGCTAATGACAGCTGCCTTAATTAAGAAATCCTGATTAGAGTTTCTATTTTGAACTTTATCGTCCAGGCCGATATAAATATCGTCCGGGACGATGTGAATAAAAACAAAAATTCTAACTCTCTTAAGTGTGTGTGTAGGGTTACTTAACATCAGTCACTTCAAACATTTACAATTGACTCAAGAAAGGAAAAAAAAAAAGAAAATTACAGACTGACTCAACCCTAATCTACCCAGTCTTGAGCTAATTTTGATTTTCATCCGATCTTTGAATCCTAAAAATGTCAGTAGTAAAAGGTAGTCGAAAAAAATAAGAGTGTTCGCAAATCATCAAAACATAATCCATGAAATCAAATTTGCATCATACAGATCGTATTGTACAATCACCATTCGTATATTCCTTCCAGAGTACAAAATGGATGGGTCCCCTTTCACTCAAAAATATTTTTCCTAAGTATGGATCGTACCGGATGATGATCATATAAGAACTGATTTGTACTAATTCACAATAGGTTCATACGTAATATTTTTTTAATTATTCGTACATACGAACTCAAATTGTACTATACAATCTTGTACGTTCAAAATTGAAAAATTTTGTTTTCTTGACATTTTTTTGTGTCTTTAGTATGAAAGGTCCACTAAAATTGATGTGAAAATATCTTGTCTTCATATTTTTTTCAAGGGTATTTGAAAGAGAGAGTGTAAGAGAGTGTTTGAGAGAGATTTACTGCAAGTGGAGTGTGGAGGATTCATAAGGTTACTCAAAGGTATGGATCTATTTGTAATTTTTGTTATCACTCTTCCTCTTTTCTTTCTAGATTTCTCATGAGAAGTTCTTTGAACATAATTTAGTTCTCTGCCGACACTTGGATTGTTTCAACACATGACGGTTCTCTTCTGACACATGGAGAGTATAAAAGGATGACATTTTTTTCCGACACTTGGAGAGTGCAAAATGATGACGGTTCTCTACCGACACTTGGAGAGTGTAAAAGAATGACTGTTCTCTACCGACACTTGGAGAGTGTAAAAGAATGACAGTTCTCTGCCGCATCGGGGATTGGTGGAAGAGAGGTTTCGTAAAGGCTACTTTGCCTTGCTGTAGGAGTAAAAGAAAAGACACTTTGGTAATCGTGCAATACCTGAAGAGGGAATCTTCAGGGAGTGGATGTAGGTCATGTTTGACCAAACCACTATAAAACTTTGTGTCTTTTAATTTTTTTCATTTTGTTTACTACAAGTTATATTCTATGGTTAAATTTTTTTTTTAAAAATCTTAATTAACTTGCTCATTAAATCAAAGGTTTTCATATTTTAAATCCAAGAGAAAGTTTTAAAATTACCAATTCACCCCCACCTCCCCTCTTTGTTAGCCTTGGGATAATAGCTTAAGCTTAACAACTTAATCAAGTTTTAATAAGTGATATCAGAACTTATTTCAAAATCATAAGTTTAGACTATTTTTTGATTAACGAGTATGGCTACCTTTGGAAACTAAAACACACCCGAAGGATATTCGATCACTAGACCTCAGTTATTTGATAATATTCCTTTCAAATTTTAGAAAACATATATGTTTACATTTTTACAGTCTCTAGATTATAGCATGTGGATCCTAGTTCAAGAAGGGTATACTTGGCCAACTAAATTAGTTGATAGCATTAGAGTTGAAACACCCTTTACTAACTGGAATGTAGAAGAACGTGACTTAGCACAACTAATTGCCAAATATTTAAATAGTTTCTTTTATGCACTTAAGTAAGAAAATTATTTGCAGGATTCTACTTGTAAAAGTGGAAATGACATATAGGATAAACTTTGTATTACTTACAAAGGGACTAATGAAGTAAAGCAATCTAGATTAAACATCTTGTTACATGACTATGAATTATTTTTCATGAAATCAAATGAATCTATTTCTGACATGTATACAAGATTCACTCAGATAGTCACTTCTTTGCATGCATTAGGTAGGGAACAAATGAACTTTGAAATGGTCAATAAAATTATTCATTATTTTTTATTGATTATGATGCAAAAATAATAACTATTACAGAGTCTAAAGATTTAAATGTTTACTCCATTGATAATCTTCTTGGTTTTCTAATTGCTTACGAGTAAAGAGTCAGTCAAAAGAAGATTGATGCAGGTGAGCAGCAAAAGGAGAAGAACATTGCACTGAAAGTGGAGGAGTCAGAGTGTGATCAATCACAACCTAAGGATGAGGATGATATTATCCTAATGACTATGAATTTTAGAAGTTTTCATAAAAGGAAGTAGAGGAGATGCCAGTAGTGGAATAGAGGTAAGTTTAACAAAAATATTTAAATTTCTAATGAAGCAATTTGCTATGAACGCGGGAAACCTGGACATAAAAAATTGGATTACCTAAATTTAAAGCCATTCCTAATAAGGAGAAGGTAGAAGAGAAAGTAAATTTGAAGAAGGGTAAGAAGAGGTTTTAGAGAGCTTTTTGGGCAGACTTAGCTTCAAATTCATCATAAACAAAAAAGGAGGAGGAAGTTAACAACCTATGTTTAATGTCATATAATCTTGATCAGTTAGATCAAGAAGAGGTAAGTGACTTAACCTCTATTGAATAGTTAGATGTTTTTGAAAGAATTTATGATGAATATAAAAAACTTAAGAAAATGCATGCTAGTTAGAACTTAGAAATGCAAGCGTTACAAAGAAAATGTGAAATCATTAGGAAAGATCATACATTGATAGATAAAAATCACATGAGCTTACTTGATGAATTTGATGACTTGACTAAAAAGAATGATATTTTAAATTCATCTTATGCTCAATTGGAACAAGAATTTAAGGTTGAATCAGAAAGTAGAGAGAATTATTTAAATTTTGATAAAAATGTGTTAGAAGCTTTAAACATATTTCTTAAATTAAAAGTAAAAGCTCTTGAAGAAAATAGGAAACCTCTAACACTTGAATATTTTACAAATCCTATTTTGAGGTCAAAAATTCTAAAACCCAGGAAGAAACAAAATTATTATAAAAGATTGAAAAATCTATTTTTCAGAGTAAAATGCTTTTCTTATGGGATGATTGGACATATAGTACACACTTGTAACATACATAGAAAAACTCATTTAGTGTGGAGACGAAAGATGCATAAACCTAGTCATACACACATGCATCTAATTTTATTTTGCATTAAGGAGAACACAAACTTGTTTGGGTTCCTAAGTCTAATATTTAATTATTTTGCAAGTACGCTGTCATACAAGGCCTTGTGAGAGAAATTGGTACTTGGACAGCGGTTGCTCAAAGCATATAACTAGAGACAATACATAATTTATAACATTGGAAGTTAAAAGTGGGGGCAATGTTACACTTGGAGATAACACTGCTAGGAAAGTTATCGGAATTGGTATGATAAAAAACCTGAAAAAAAAATTCATAAAAAATTTATTGCTTGTAGAAGGCTTAAAGCATGATTTGTTAAGTATAAGCCAGCTATGTGATAAAGGGTATTGTATAAATTTTTTTCCCACTAGCTACATATTAAGCATAACTGGAAATGATGTTTTACATGGAATTAGGATAAATAATATTTATATACTAGATTTGAATTGAAATAAGACTCCTAATACTTTTTATTTGAAAACTGATTCTAATTATTCATGATTATGACATAGGAGACTCTATCACGCTAGCTTGAAAAACTTTAGGAAAAATATTCAAAAGGATTTGGTTAGAGGTATACCAAAACAAGATTTTACTAAGGATCACCTTTGTGATGCATATAAATTAAGAAAATAGGTGAAGTCCTCTTTAAAGTCCAATAAGGATCATAGAACTAGTAAACCTTTGAAGATTATTCATATGGATCTTTTTGGATCAGTTAGCACTAATAGTCTAAGAAGGAAGGTATACGAATTTCTGATTATGTATTTTTCCTCAAGATTCATGTGGGTTAAATTTTTATTTCATAAAAGTGAGTCTTTTGAGGAATTTAGAGATTTTTGACTTGGATTCAGAGGAAATTAGGGTGTGAGACTTTAACCATTCAAAGTGATTACGGGGGATAATTTAAAAAATAAAAATTTTGAGGAATTTTGTAAAGAAAAAGAAATTGATCACACATTTTCTACACCTAAGACCTCTGAGCAAAATGGTGTAATCAAAAGAAACAATAGAACATTAATTGAAGCTTCTTGAGCCATGTTGGAAGAATATTCACTTCCTAAATATTTTTGGACTAATGCGGTTAGTACTACATGCTATATTCTAAATAGGCTAAGCATTAGGTCAAAATTAAATAAAACACCATATGAGCTTCTTAAGAAAAAATACCTAATTTGTTGCATTTGCATATTTTTGGATGTTAGGTGTTCATACATAATAATGAAGAATCTACCTTAGGTTAATGGAAAATCTATCTTAGGTTAGTTTGATCCAAAATTAGATGAACAAATTTTTCTTGGATACTCGAGTGTTGGAAAATCTTATAGAGTATTTAACAAAAGAACTTTGGTAGTTGAGGAGACCACGCATGTTGTATTTGATGAATATTGAAGTTTGGAAGAGCCAAATTTGGAAGATGATGAAATAAAAAATTACTCCCATAAGATTGAGAAGATTGATTTGGAAGAATATTTTGAAAAAGAAAACCCTTTTTTTAGAGATTTAAAATTTTCTAAAAATCACCCTAAAGAAATGATTCTAGGTGAACCTAGTGAGGGTGTTAGGACTAGGCGTGGACTTAACAAAGAAGTCAATCATTCTGTCATTATTTCAACAATAGAACCCACAAATTTAAATCAGGCGCTTTTGGATAAATTTTGGATTTTGATAATGCAAGAATAATTAAATCAATTTATAAGGAATGATGTTTGAGAATTAATTGTAAGGCAAAAGGATAAAAGTATAGTTGAAACAAAGTGGGTATTTAAAAATAAAATGAATGAATCATGATTTATTGTTAGAAAAAGACTAGATTGGTAGCTGAGGGGTATAATCAAATTGAAGAAATTTATTTTGAGGAGACTTTTGCCCTATAGTGAGACTTAAAGAAATTAGGGTTTTGTTAGCCTTTGCCTATTTTAGAGGTTTTAAATTGTATCAAATGGATGTCAAAAGTATCTTTTTGAATGGGGTAATACAAGATGATGTTTATGTTGAACAACCTTCAGGTTTTGAAAATTCAAAATACCCAAGTCGTATTTTTAAATTAAAAAATGCATTATATGAATTGAAACAGTAACATAGGGCTTGGTATAAGAGGTTGAGCACTTTCCTACTTGAAAGATCTTTTGAAAAAGAAAGTGTAGACACCACTCTCTTTTTTAAGAAATTAGGAGATAATATACTCATTGTACAAATTTATGTTGATGATATCATCTTTGGATCTACAAATAAAAATCATTGTAATTATTTTTATAAAATAATGAGTAGTGAATTTGAGATGAGCCTAATGGGAGATCTTAATTACTTTCTAGGTTTTAAAATTAAGAAAAATATGGAAGAAACATATCTTAGTCAGTCAAAGTATGTTAAGGGCATCCTCAAAAAGTATGAAATGGATAATGCTAAACCTGTTAGTACACCTATGAGTTCCTCGGTTCCATTGGATAAGGACCTAAAGGGAAAATCTATTGATAAAAAGAAATTTAGAGGAATTATTGTATCTTTGCTTTACTTGACTACTAACAGATCTGATATTACATTTAGTATTTATTTATGTACTAGATTTTAATCAGGTCCAAAAGAATCATATTTGATAGCAGTAAAAAGGATTTTGAGATATCTCTTGGAAACTCAGAACTTAAGGGAATTTGGTATCCTAAGTTTAGCTCTTCTTTTGAAATAATTGGATAATCAGATTTGAACTTTGTAGGTTGTAGGGTTGATCAAAAGAGTATATCTGGAACTTATCAATTCATAAGAAGTTCATTAGTTTCTTGGTCTAGTAGAAACTAGAATTTCATAGCCCTATCTACTACTGAAGTTGAATATATTGCATTAGGATGTTGTGTGGCACAAGTTCTATGGTTAAAATAATAGTTGATTGATTTATAATTTATAATAGGTACAATCTAATTTATTGTGAAAACATTAGTACCATTTGCATTTCAAAAAATCCTATTCAACATTTTAGAGCCAAACATATAAATATAAGGCAACATTTCATTAAGGATCAAGCATCCAAGGGAAAATTGAATTGAGCCATGTTTCTACAAAAAATCAACTTGCAAACATTTTTACAAAACCACTAGCTTTTGTTACTTTTAGCATATTAAGAATAAGGCTTGATGTGATCGATCTTAATGCTTAAACAAAATCTTCTACAAACTAATTATTTTTTTATGTTTTTTTTCGATTTTTTTTTTGTTTTTGTATATTTATGTTTTTGGTTTTTATGATTTTTGTGTATTTTTTACATGTTTTCACACATAAATATTCCTATTACTAAATAATCGGGCAAATTTTTCTAAGTGTTATATTCTTACTATACAAAATTATTTTTGCCTCGTACAAATTCTATATTATGTCAATAGTTATTTTGGACTAATTGTGTAAAGTTTTATTTTTCCAATACATATCATACTATATGATATTTATATCATCCTGGATGATTTGTATTACTTCATTTGTATGTACATAGATGATATACGGGCAGAATCAATTATTATAACTGACCGTATGTATAAAATTTTATTTTATATGTATGAACCACATGTCATTGAAAGTGGGGGACAAACCTAACGATCTTTAAAATGATCTTAAATAACCATTCATAATGGATGAACCCCTGTTCATCTATATGATCATTTGGTCAAAAAGCTGTACGAAATTACACTTCATAACTTACGTGATTACGAAATGTTGTTTCATTTTGAAAGTATTTGATCGTACATACAAATTTTATTTCATATGAACAAATAACTATTATATTATGTGAAACCATTTTTGTACGTACGAATGGTCATTTTTCTTTAAATTGGAGGGCTTTAGAATTCATTTTCATTCACTCCAATAGCCTCTTCTAATCATTTTCATCTTAAGAAATGGCTAGTTCTAGCAAGTGTGGTAGAGTCACTAAGGGATCGTCTTCCAAGAGTGAAGATGAAAACTTTCTATCTAGAGTAAATGAGGATTCTTTCCTTAGGTTTTTCTCTACTAAAATTACTCCTTCTAGACTCTTACTCCAAAAAGACATTCACTTTCAAGTAATGCCTCTTTTTGCCACCACTCAATTTTCCTTCATCCTGACTTTGATTCATGACTACAACAAAGAAGTATTTCACTATTTTCTAGCAAATATGTCTTTTAGTTCTGATGAGAGTAGGATAAGATCTTATGTCCTAAAGAAAAATGTAGAAATCACTAAGGAAGATTTGGGAACTTTTCTTTATTTAAGAACTCAAGGGATTAGAGCCCACACAATTACTTCTAAATCTAATTTTGACTGGTCCAAAATAAACAAAGTTCTTAGTGGGGTTGAATAAGTAGGTCATTTGCCTAGGGTCTATACCATACACCAAAATGCAAGGATCATTCAGCATATCCTTAGAACTTTAATAATTCCTAAGGCTGGTGATCGTATTAACATTACTCTTCTTATGTTCACTGTTACCTATCTTATCATGACTAGATAACCAATAGATGAAGCCCAACTTATTCTTAATTATATTCGTGGCCTTTCTGAAATCGGGCATGCATCTTATAAGAGAAAGAAGAATATTGCTTTAGGTTATCTAGTGACATATATCTTAGAAAAGAAATACAACATTATTCATCCTGAGCCTCAACTTGAAATACCAATCTACTTCACTAATGCTTCATTTCAAGCACTTTTTGGGAAAGATGATAATACAAGTTAGGATACTGATGGAGAAGGGGGAGCACCAACACCAGCACCTATACCTACTAAGGAATTTAACTTTCAAGAGATGATTTAGCGCTTTGATTGATTAGAGAATCATTTTGATCAACATTTTGTTCAAATTCAGACTCACCTTAACTAGCAGGACGCACAACACCAGCACGCCATGGGTTGGATTTGAGGATAGTTCAAATCTATGAACACTAATATAGCTATGATGAATAGCCATTTTTTGTCTTCAACCAGTCTCCTCCTCCATACCAGGGCCCTTTAGATTTCTAGATGTACTTCTTGTGTGTTGTCTTTACCAGTCTTTTGAGATATGTTGATATTAGTGGTATTTTTAATGTTTTATGTAATTGTCTTTATTTAGCTTTGTTTTGATGTCCTTGTATTATTATTTGGTATCAATTATACTTCAATGTATTTCATCTTAAAATTGATATCAATAAAATATGTCTTATTTTTATTAGTTGCTTTTGTTCGTTGTGTGAAATGTTAGTTTGCCTATATGTTAATCATGCTTAATTGATCTAAAAAGTGTTATAAATTAAAATTGCAATACAAAAATTAATTTCATTATGAAATCTAATTTTTTAAAAATTTAAGTTAATTTATAATTCGATCAAGTTAAGACTATCAATCTTAATTTTTTTTAGGCATACATTATTTAATTATTATTATTGCAATTTTGATAACTTATTGTTTTTTTATTTTTCTTTTCAATATAATTATTTTTGTAACTAGAGAAATTTAAGTTAATAGATTATTAATTTCGAAATGATCATTTTTTTAAAAAAAAGTGGTTTCAAAAGGAAATGTACAATGTGCATAAAAAATTGAAAGAATGCTCAATGGTTCACAAATTAGAAAAAGGCACAAAATTAGCCCAATATCAAAAGATGCACAAAGTGTGTCAAAAATATTTGAAAAAATGTGAATGTTGACAATTGAAGATGTTCTTTTCTCTATATTTTAATCTTCAAATTCAAATCAATCTAATCTTCAATTATATTTTATATTGAAAATTGAAATTATCTAATGTTCTTTTTGTCACTTTTGCAATAATTCTCTTTATCTCATTATCTAGAATACTTCATGACCTTGATCTATTTTTCTTATCTTTGTTATATTTTAATTTAAATATTTTGAATTTTTATTTTTATCTAATTGACATTAGTCTTATTATTGAAATTATAGTTTAATTTCTTTCGAGATCAATTATTAAATGTTTCTCATATGACTTCTTTTATCTCAACTTACCCTTCTTCCTTGTTTTTGTTGTTGTTAAAAGGGGGAGAAATATTTTTTGCGTTTGATTGTTTTTTTTTTTTACTGCTTGTTCTTTTATGTTTTTTCATTTATAAAAATTAAAAAAAAAGGAAAAAATTGATTTGTTTTTAAAGAAATTTACTTTTATTTATTGTTTATTCATTTAGGGGGAGTTAAGGGGAAATTTAGGGTATTCAATTCTATTCAAATAATAATTATTTTGTCATCATCAAAAAGGAAGAGATTGTTGAGATAGTTGCTATTTAATTCTTGTTTGTTCATGTTCTTGCAGCTTGTATGTTTTTGATGATTTCAAATATTATTGCTTTTATTATTATTTCTCCTAACAAATTTTGATAGAATTGTATTACTCTTGTGTGTATTAACATTTCAGGGAAATCATACTCTCAATTATTGAAGACTTGAAATCAATAGCAGTTTAGAGTTTATTATAATTGAAGTCTATATTTTTTATTTTATTGAGTTTGAGAGAGTGTGATGTAATTGAGTAATTGAGCACACAAACACCAGCGGAGAGTTTAAAATTCACAATTTTTAATCTAATTGTACTGTATGAATGAACTTTATACAGGATGATTTGTTCAGTTATTTTCCCGACGAGCAATCAAACGAACATAAAAAAAAAATTTAAGTATGAATAGTACCGTCCAAACCTAGTTCGTACATGCCTTCTAGAGTACAAAATGGATGGGTCCTTGTTCGCTAGAAAATTATTTTTCTAAGTTTGGATCGTATTGTATGAACCTAGTTCATGCATGCCTTCTAGAGTACAAAATAGAGGGGTCCCCTTTTGCTCAAAAATATTTTTTTTTTCTAATTATGGATCATACTGTATGATCATCATTCATACATGTTTTCCATAGTATAAAATGGATGGGTCCACTTTCACTCAAAATTTTTTTTTCTAAGTATTGATCATACTATACGATCACCATTTGTACATGCCTTCCATAAAACAAAATTGTGAGGTCCCTTTTCATCCTAACATTTTGTCCCAACAAATATGAAAATTTCTAACTATTCATACCAGACGATGATCATGTATGAACGGATTTGTACCGATTCACAATAGGTTTATATGCAAAAGTTTTTGAGTTATTCGTACGTACGAACTCAGATCATACTATACGATTGTGTATGTTTAAAATTAAAAATTTTAGTTTTCTTGATAATTTTTTTGTGTCTTTAGTATAAAAGGTCCACTAAAACTGACGTGAAAATGCCTTATCTTCATATTTTTTTAAGGGTATTTGAAAGAGAGAGTGTGAGAGAATGTTTCATAGAGATTTCTTGTAAGTAGAGTGTGAAGGGTTCACAAGATTACTCAAAGATAATGATCTATTTGTAATTTTGGTTATCACTCTTCCAATTTTCTTTCTAGATTTCTCGTGAGAAGATCTTTAAAGAAGATCAGGTTCTCTGCCAAAACTTGGAGAGTGTGAACAGACGATAATTCTATACCAACATTTGGATAGTGTAAAAGGATGATCATTTTCTGACGACACTTGGAGAGTGTAAAAGGATGATGATTCTCTACCAACACTTAGAGAGTGTGCAAGGATGATAGTTCTCTACCGACATTTAGAGAGTGTGAAAGGATGACAGTTCTTTGCCACACCAGGGATTGGTGGAAGAGAGGTTTTGTAAAGGCTTCTCCGTCTTGCTGTTGGGGCAAAAGGAGAGACACTTTAGTAATTGTGCAATACCTGAAGGGGGGTCTTCAGGGAGTGCATGTAGGTCGTGTTTGACTGAACCACTATAAATCTTTTCGTCTTTTAACTTTTTGCATTTTATTTACTGTAAGTTATATTATGTGGTTAAATTTTTTTTAATCTTAATTAACTTGCTAATTAAATCAAAGGTTTTTAAATTTTAAATTCAAGAGAAAGTTTTAAAATTACCAATTCAGCCTCTCTCTTTGTTAGCCTTAGGATAATAGCTTAGGCTTAACAACCAAATAAAGTTTCAACAAGAAATTCAAGATATGGAAAAACTTTCAAATTTTATCTCGAATGGAAACTGAGATGTTAGTAAGCTAAAGGAATTTTTTGGCCAATAATTGGTGGAGACTATTCTTGTTGTTCCTATTTATTCAGATGTGGCTAAAGATCAGATGAAGCTGCTTGTTAAATATTGTGTTAAATTTATATTTGAAGTAGCAGTGCAAGAAGATATCATTGAGCATAATGAATAGAGATGGATGAAGAAGTTGAAATTAAGGCCACGTATTGACTTGTTTTGGTGGTGTCTTAAGATGAATGCTATCCCTTCAAATTATTTTCGTCAATTATGGAGGTTAGCTAAATTAAATGGTTTCCCGAGAGGATGTGAAGTGGTTGAAGACTATGAGCATATTGCAGTCAATTATTATTGGTGGGAAAAATTATGTATCACCACACAGATTTTGATTTCTCCTATTTTTGTAATCGAATACTGCATTTAAGAATAAAGTACAATTTCGGGAAACTGACACAATATTTTATAATGGATTCAATATCAAAATAGGGTTTTGAAAATTGATATTTTTATAATCAAACACAGTTTAAAGAATAGCATATTATTTTAAAAAATAAACATGAAATTCTTAAGAATGTGTTTAAAAATAGAAATAAGCTTTTTGAAAAATTTATTCATTCTTTTATTTAGATATAGCAAGGAGAATATTATATCATCTTGAAAGACGAACATAACATTCTTCAAGACATCCAAAAACAATAATGAGTTTTATAAAATTCATCATTTCTAAAGTTGAATATATCAAGTAGGAATTATATTATCTGAAAAGACAATCATAACATCCTACAAACATATTTAAGATTAGAAATGAAGTTTTTAAAGATATCTGCATTCCCAAAGATTCTTTCCTTATTTTATATGAATAAAACAAGGTTTATTTTAGTATGGGGTTCTCAAATCCCTATAGGAGCAAGCCCTTATAGTTAATTACATCTTAGGAGGGATGCTCCTAAGAAAAATCTCAATTAAAGCAGCGATTTCATACCTTTTTGACTACAAAGTAGAAGACAAGGAATAGAAGTAAAGAGTTTTTAAGGAGAAATCTCAATGTTGAAAATTTATTAGCGAGTCAAAGGAGAAAAAGTACGAGATGCGGGATTCTGAGAAACTCAGAGGTGACCTCAGTCTACCTTATGTTGGGCTTTACATTTTAGGAGAGAAATTTTATATTTAAGTTGACATTTTATTAGAAATTTGGGATTATATTCCCGGAGGGCGAGGACTTAAGATCTAAAAAGAATCTTCCTCAGAACCTAAATCTAATTTGGGTACTACAAAGTAGTGACCCGAACCTAACTATTGAAATGCAAATCTGGACTTACCCCGGCCTGGATTTGGGAGCCAGCTAACCACCTAGGCGCTTTAAAACCATATGTCCAGTCTCTTATGAAAGATGGGTAGCGATGTTGTTTAAGTTTTAAGAAATTGAGGACCGATATCTAAGATAGATCCTAATTGGCCCCTCAACTTATGTAGGGTGAAAAATATTTAGAAATGCAATTAATATTTTAAACTCTTTTTAATTTGTATCTAATGCAATGCATGTTAATTGACTCAAATGCATAAAAATGAATATGAAGCAGTTTTAAAATTAGGCTTAGAAAATAGGTTTTTTCCTAGAGATTGCACAACTTCCCCTTGACAGAACCGCACCCTCATAGGTCAAGTGGTCTGCCAAAACCCGCAGGCGGGGAGGGGCCTAACAAGAAAGAGAAAGTAATAATATGCTTATGCTGACTCTCGGCAATCCCGAGCTTACTTCTTAGGTCGTTAGAGTTACTATGTGAGCTTAAAAATTTTATACGTACCCTTACGAAAAAAATTTCTCCGATTCGAATCCAGGCTAAAACAAAATACGACATGCTAGGGCCCTAAAAAAAGCTACTGCACAAACAATGTAAACAAAAAAATTAAATAATCTAAAATTATAATATCCAATATCCAATGTCCATATTACACACAGAATTTGCAGAAAAGTAAAGTGGCTGGCACCACTGACAACAAACCGAGATTCTAATCCTAAGAATGACGCAAGTGATTTTTGAACTGGGATATACTGTTCCTTGAATCTTTATTTCTTCGTCTTCTTTCATCAATCTTCTCGTTCTGTCTTTTCTTCTTTTACGAGCTTCTCGGGTCCGCTGGGTTCTGGATATCCAAATGAAAAGAAACTCATCCCTAAGAGGGGTATTTTCTTTTCTATTTGGATATTGAATCATCCTAATTTAACTTTCCAAATAAAAGAGAATAATCCTTTAAGGTATATTCTATTTTCTTCAGATTTCAAATTGGATGTGATATCCCATTTTTAAAATCACTTTCACATTTATAAAACTTTTCAAACACATTTATAATACATTACATTTCACAGAAAGAAAAAGAAAATCTAGACCACCTGCAGGGTTATTCTAAGCAGTTTATAGTAAATATCATCCCAAGCAGTTATATGTTTACATTTAAATTAAATCAATTAGCCACACTTGGCCACACTCTTTTTTATTTGGGGGCTAAGCAGCTTAAGCACCTGTAGAATTTATTTGATTATTTTTGATTAATTAGCCCCCTTTTTCTGCCCTGCATGAGTGTGACCACCTGCAAAAAAATTTTTGTTAACAACCAGATCGCTCCTAACCTACGGATAATCTAATCGTCAAAAAAATCTCATCACATAGTGCAGTAAAAGTAAATAAAAAAAACACAACAACAGTTTTACATCCAACATGCAATAAAAGCCGAGAAAGCCCGTTACACAGCAGTGAGAAAATAAACACCGACCTAGCCTAAATCTAGAGTCAGTTGTCCTAACAAACAATTCTAAGTATGTGCAACAGGTTGTATGGTTTTGATATGTCCTATATAGGTTAATTATTGACTAAAGTTTTCTAATTGATTGAATTTTAATATAAAAAAATGTTCACTAATTCTAGGGTGAGGTGTCACTAAGTTTTCTATGTTATATGTTTCTATCCTAAAGTGTGCATGCATCCTAAGTCTAGATTTTCTAAGACTCAGTCCTTAATTTTTGTCCTTAAGTGTCACTACTGTTATATAGGATAAAAAATTTTGTTATTACTAACACTTAGGACTTTTCATACGTAGAAATAGGGTTTAGGGATCTATGATAAAATAAAAATAAATCTAATAAATTGAAGTTACTATAAGGACCTAAAAGGTAGGAGTTCGCACAAACCACATCAAAAGGGTCTCTAAGGCTTTCTAAGTTTAGAAATACTCACAGTCACCGGGGGCTACAACCCAGTGATTCCGCCTGTAGCACCTCTACCCGGCTGAATAGAGGCGACTGACGTCATTAGCTCTTTGTCCTTCTGTTCCCTCGACTGGTACCGTTCATCGCAGTTTATGCAAATAAAGAAAATAAAATAGGGATTAGAAAGCACATTTAATAATTAATAATAAAATAATTAAAATTTATTAAAAATAAAGACGTACCTTTCTTCGGGCTTGATCACTGGTTCTGTTGACTTTGCTTTTGAAATCCTTTCACTTTAAACACTTACTTTATAATTTTTGAAATATTCATTTCCACTCTTCTAAACTCACACAATTTCACAAAACAAATACCTTACCTCTCACACTTATACAGTTCATCCTTCCTAAAATCACACTCAACGCTTTCTTTTCAGAACATTTCAATATTCGATGTACCTTTCAACACATTTTACTTCCCAACACATTCCACTTTTCAGAATTACTCTTATACTTTTCAGAACACATACTTTTCCTCGTAATGCCAAAATCATCACTTTTCACAAGACACACATTTAACTTTTCTACCTCTCTACAACACAAACCACTTTCATTTTTTTTTAATATAAGTTTTCACTTTTCAAATCACCCACAAATTTCACTTTCAACCCAAATGAATCTAAATTTTTTCAAAATCCAAACATTTTCTAACACACATTTTTCAAAATATCTCATCACTCAAACACACATATACCTTCCAAAAACACACTTTTCAAAAAAATAAAAAACACACACTTTTACCTTTAAAACATATACTTTCACTTTCCGGAAATCCAAAATTTACTTTCTAAAGCCTACATACTTTTACCTTTGCAAACTCCATAAATACCTCTTTTCAAAACATATACAAGTCACTTTTCACCTTTCTTACATAACACTTTGCCATTCCAAAACACTCACACATTTTTCACAATCCATATACTTCACTAATTAAAGCTTACACACATACACTCCATTTTCACAATCTATACCTTTCACTTTTACTTTACTTTATAGAAAACACTTGATGCAATTCTCAATGCATATATACCTTTTACTTTTCAAAATAATGTACATTTTACTCTTCCAAACTCGTACTTTTTAAAGCTCGTATATTTCATAAACACACACTTTTCACTTCAACACGTCATACACTTTATTAACACACTTCATTCTATTACACATTTCACATTTTACATTTTACATTTCAATACATACTTGGTGCACTTTGAATTATTTTCCACAAATTTTATCACAAAAAAGGCTACAAATGTATATGTTAAAATTTTTAAATGATTTTAAATTCTCCTCCAAAACTCAAAGAGAGTTACCCAACATAAAATATGCAGTATTGTGTTGAATAAAAAAAAAACATATACCCATTATTGAAATATAAGATAATCTACATGAACAAATTCACATCCATTTCATATTGAAGTTATAAATCACAAACACAAAACCTATATCAAAAATTAAGGTTTTATTTAATGCAACAATAAAGAAGAGGAAGAAAGAAACAGATAAGGATCTAGAAGAGATTTACTTAAAGATTGAGAAGATTGCTGGCATCGATTAGAGCAGATGAGGCGATTTAGGGCAAGAATCGAGTAGGGTAGATCGTAGGCTTCCTTAGTGCTTCGATTTGTCTTCCTTGGGTACGTGAACAAGAGGCGACGGGATAGACCAAGGAGGCGAATGGCTTGGCTTCGAGAACTGCCAGGGAGAGGGATCATGAATTTTTTTAAGTGTCTAACTACAATTTACGTTAAGTCTAAACTAATTTTTATTTGAATTTTAAAAAATAAGGGATGGTTATTAGGATATACATTAATTATAATCTAGACAAATTTTTATTCTTCTTTTATTATATAAATAAATAAATAAATATATATATATATATATATATATATATATATACTTTATGACAAATTTATTATTTTATATACATATAAACTTGTGACGAGTCAAATCGGGTTAATATGGGCTATTGAAATTGAACTTGACTCGAGCTAAATTTGATTTTATTTCACTTCGATTGGTGAAATGATTTGAGCCCAATAATGTATCAATTTGATCGAAAATAAATTAGATTGAGTCGATCGATATCGATGAATTAAAAATCGAGCTTAATTTGAGTTAATTTCGGAGTTGAATTGATTTTGATTCGAATTGAGTGATAGGCTCGCGTTGATGCTACGTCAATGGGCGTTCACCTAAGGGAAATCCTATGGGTGACGTCTACACTAGGCTACGAAGACCTAGGTGCTAGAGTTGATTTCTGGGAAATTGACCTCGAATAATGAGGTCAACAAATGGACCCCCAATAGGCATGATAAACTTGCCAAAGTTTATCGTGCGTATTGGCGTTGACCGAAACGATCATCTAGATCCAAAATTGAAATTTAAGATCTAAGTATATGAAATGAAGGGATTTTAAGAATGGATTGAAAATCTAGATAAAACTTGATAGAGTTATGAGTTGATTCAGTGATTTTGAAGTTGATATTGGCATTGATGCTTTATCAAAGAATAACTAAAGATATTAGTATCATTTGGTAAAGTTAAGATTTGAAAATTTTGAATATAATGATTTGAATGTAGTTTGAAAGGAATGTAAGAGTTGATGTAATTTTGATTTGAAAATGATTTTGATAAGACTAGAGTCTTCTTTCTAATCCAAGAGAAAGGATGCCATCAAGTGGGCATTTACACCTAACTCAACAAACTAGAGGACATCTTCTAAGAAAAGAAAGCAACCTATGGAAAAGATTGTATCTAATCTTGGAAGGTTTAAAAAATTTAAATTTTACACTAGGATGGTGCCACGAGGGGCGTTCATACTTAACTTCTGGATGAAGATTAGGATGCCACTAGGGATGCTTATACCTAACTTCAAGAATGTCAATAGGATGAAGAGAAGATGCCGCTAGGGATGCTTATACTTCTCTTCGGGATGAAGATTAGGATGCCACTAGGGATGCTTACTCCTAACTTCAAAGATGTCAATAAGATGCCGTAAAAGCGGACTTAGACCTAATGACAGATTTAAGATTTACAATTTAATGAAGGGAAGATGCCGCTGGGGATGCTTATACTTCTCCTCGGGATGATGACTAGGATGCCACTAGGGATGCTTATTCCTAACTTCAATGATGTCAATAGAATGCCGTAGGAGGACTTATACCTAAAGACAGATTTAATCAGGTTTGGCTGCCGTAAGAGCGAACTTAAGCCAGAAAGTCAGTAGGATGCCATAAAAACGGACTTAGACCTAAAGACAGATTTAATCAGAATTGGCTGATGTAATAGCGGACTTAAGCTAGAAAGTCAGTAGGATGCCGTAAAAGTGGACTTAGACCTAAAGACTGATTTAAACAGGATGGTTTTCGTAAAAGCGGACTTAAGCCAGAAAGTTGATAGGATGCCGTAATAGCGGACTTAGACCTAAAGACGGATTTAAACAGGATGGCTGTCGTAAAAGCGGATTTAAGACATAAAGTTGATAGGATGTCGTAAAAACGGACTTAGGCCTAATGACGAATTTAATCAGGTTTGGCTGTCGTAAGAGCGAACTTAAGCCAGAAAGTCAGTAGGATGCCGTAAAAGCGGACTTAGACCTAAAGACGGATTTAATCAGGTTTGGCTGCCGTAAGACCGTACTTAAGCCAGAAAGTCAATAGGATGCCGTAAAAGCGGACTTAGACCTTAAGACAGATTTCAGGGTGGTGAATTTTTTAAAGCAAAGTTGATTTCTTTAAAGCTTGGAATCTTTTCCCTCAACCACAAATGACATTGACAACTTGCAAATGTTTTACTAGAGATCATAAACTTTTATATATGTCATTATCTAAAAGGGAAAGAAAAATATTTTGAAAATTGGTAGACATGAAAATCTTTGAATTGAAAATTTATTTTCTCCTCCAATATAAATGATCTTTATAATTTACAAATAATCCACTGGGGATTATGTTTTTATATCAGATCATCATATGTGAGCAAAACAAAAAGGGGAGAAGTTTGATCATCTTTGATAAATAAAGACTTAAAAAAGCATCTCAACCACCAAAGGAGAAATGCAAGATTTCGATTAAAGATTGATTCTATGATTGAATTTGTTTCGAGTAACTCAAAGAAAATAATAAGAATCTTCTAGAGTTCTCGTTCGCGTATTCTAAGAGAACTAAATGCAATATGATAAAATTTTCTCTAAAAAATTTTAACTTTTGCATGAGTTGTTACAGAACAATGAGCATATTTAAGCATCCTTCATAGTGAAAGCACCAAGGAATATCAAATACTCATAATGATTGAGAAAAGTTTGATTTTCATCAAAAAATGAAAGCTTTATTAATATTTTTCATTTGATAATTTTCTTATAATATTTAAAAGTGATCGCTTAAGTTTTAACCATCTTAGCCCAATGAAAAGACATGGGAAAAGATTCAAAAACTCACTGAAAGATGGGTTGACTCCTCCTAAATTATATAATTTGAATATAACCAAAATGAATTTTATTCAAATAGTCAAAACTTAACAACTTTCTTTCAAAGAAAATTGTAGTTTCAAATATTTTGAATTTCAATGCTAACAGGAATAGAGTTGTTTAGACTCTAACATCCGATTCTAGTTTATAATAAGCTGAAGATATACCTTGAATTGAATTTTATATCTATTTGACGAAGCCATCATAGACTTTATCGGGAATAGAATCCCTCCAATTCTAACATCCAAGATTAGTCAATAATGGACAAGGTCAAATTGTAGCTTGATTTTATTTTGAAGTTTGACAAAGATTCAAACAAAGGTATCATCGACATCACTAAGGATAGAACCCCTCATGTTCTAACATCCTAGTTCAGTCAATAATATATTTAAATATGTATGATATCTACTCAATAGTGAATGAGAATATTACACAATCATCTCAGAACCAACTAAAGGATGTCCCTTAGTTTAGTTTGAAAATTTTGAATCTAAAGAAAGTGATTTTTATATCTATAAATATCACTATAGATCATCCAGTATCAGGACCCTGCCTAGAATCTCATTCAAATTGGAAGATATCCAAAAGAGAGTTAAAGATTTTTAAATCATGGTTTGTTTATACATCTCAATTAGGTTGGATATGTGAAACCCAATAATGCATAACCAGCACCATTATAATTCTAGTTAGATTGATCATCTATGAGATTTTTCTTGAAAATGATTTGAATATATGAACTGACCTACTCAAGTTACTAATTAGAGAGGTCTTAAGATTTAGATTTTGTTAACCCAGATCAAAGCTCTTTACAAGCAAAACTGGGGTTTCCTTCTTCATCTTTTTCTTCTTTTTGAATTAAGAATTATATCAAAAGAGAATCAAACTCGAGGTAGAAATTCAATATCTCAAAATCTTGTAGATGATATATATTTTACATCCAATAGAACATCAATGCTTGATGATGAACCAAAATTTTGAATTCTTAAAGTCAAGTGTTAAAAATACTAAAGGATGATTAGGTCCAACGATATTCAAGATTTAAAAGGGAAGCCACTTTTTTTTTTTTGCTACACATTTAATGAATGTGTCTTTTCTTTTCTCTCTTTTTTTTTTAGGCTTCCTTTATTTAAATCTTGAAACAATTATTTCAATTGTAAAAATCATCTTCGAGATATAAGAATAGAAAATTAACACTCTTTTACAAGGAGGATAGACTTATAAATCGGACTTGATCCAATAGTATGAATAGACAACTTAGCTGAGATAATTATAAAACAAGTTCATCAACTCGTAAGATGCCTATGAGATGTATAATGATAAAAAGATGAATAAGACTTCCACCTCATCCAATTTCAATTTGACATAGATCTTAATTCAGAAGAAGCTATTTATAGATATCATAATGGGTGAACCCAAATATGATAATAATTTACTTGTTTATTTTACTACTGAAGAAGGAAACTATCAAAAATGTTATGAAATCGATTAACTTAGTATCAATTCAAGATGTATTAATTAATTTTGAGGGAAAGCCACATGATAAATGAAATGTTAACCATATCATGGGTTAACCTTAAAAAAGAAACTTGAATTGTCCTAAGTTTTTGACTTGAATGAAATTTAAGATGATCAATCTTTAATAAGAACTGCTCATGAGTTTTCTCAAATGGAGTAATAAAGCCAAGAGTAAAGTTAGCTAATATTTGATTTTAAAATAGTATCATAAGAGAAAACTTCAGATGATGAACAAAAGTTTTAAGTAATTGACTAGGCATTTATTTTCATCACATGTCATAAAATCCCTAATCTATCAGAGTTAAACCACTTGGCAGAGGACAAATCATCGTATCCATGTAGTACCCTTAGGAAATAGGATTTATAGACATCTTAAACTTTAACCTACAATAAGGTTAAAGATGAGGGAATTTAGAATGATTTTCAAACTTTCAATATATCAACAATTATTTAAACATTCCTAAGATTAGAAAAATCATAATATGGTTGAATGAAAGATTTGAAAATATATTTGAATTTAATTCAATGATTGCAAGGAACCTAGTAAAATTAGGTAAACTTTTGTATTTTGAGGTTCCAAAAGGAAATGAGATTAAATATATCTTCATCTAAAGCCTTAATCCACTGAAATGGAGGGAGGGAGGGAACACACTTTTCATTTTAGCATTGATAACCATAGGTCTTATTCTTTAAGTGTTTAGAGGAGTCAACCACACTAAAGTTTTAATTACAATTTAACGAAGATAGAGGTAAGTTTCTTTTTAAATGAAATCAACCTGCTATTTTCTCTAGCAAAAATTATTTTTATAAGTTTGACTTGTATTTGAACCTTCAAACTTTTCTCAAATCAAATTGAATTTAATCTTGAAAATCTTACATATATCAGATTATGGACCCTATCCTAGCAAACATATCAAGCTACAAAGGACATGTAACTACATAATGTTATTAGGACAAGCAGAAAATTTTGATTTGAAGGTTTGAGCTTTTGGACCCTGTCCTATCAAACATATTAAGCTATAAAAATATATAACTATAATATGTTGGTTTAGAAACGGAGAAAACTTTGATTTAAATGCTCAAATTTTCTTAAGAATTGTCCTGCCACATAATGAGTTACAAAAATATATAACGTCAACATGTTAGCCTGGACATGAAGAAGATTTTATATATATATATATAAGTTTAAATTTTGGACCCAATCTAAATAATATGTTGAGTTACTAAATTAAGTAACTACAACGTATCGCTAAAGACTGGAAAGATAAATTTTGGACCCAATCCAATACATTGAGCTACTAAAAAAAGTAACTATACATATTACTAAAGATTAGGTAAAGAGATTTTGGATCCAGTGCTAAGTCAAGCATCAAGCTACAAGAAAAATGTAACTGCAATATTCGAATTAGAAAAGAAAATTTCTTTACAAAAAGGTCGTATAAAGGAGCTTCCCATCAGTTTTCTAAAGGGGTCCAAAATAAGACCTCTAAAATTTTTTTAGATGCCGGCCAAATTATCTAAGAATGAAATGAATAAAAGAACCGGCGGAAGAAAGGTAGTTACAACCTATGACAAGCACAAGTATACTACCGATTAAAGGGTATAAAACACTGCTAAAGATGGAGAGAGGATTGATCCCCAGCGGAGTCGCCAGAAAAACCTTGGTGGGAAAAATTATGTATCACCACGCAGATTATGATTTCTCTTATTTTTGTAATTGAATACTGCATTTAAGAATAAAGTACAATTTTGGGAAACTGACACAATATTCTATAATGGATTCAATATAAAAATAGGGTTTTGAAAATTGATATTTTTATAATCAAACACAGTTTAAAGAATAGCATATTATTTCAAAAAATAAACATGAAATTCTTAAGAATGTGTTTAAAAATAGAAATAAGCTTTTTGAAAAATTTATTCATTCTTTTATTTAGATATAGCAAGGAAAATATTATATCATCTTGAAAGACGAACATAACATTCTTCAAGACTTCCAAAAATAAGAATGAGTTTTATAAAATTCATCATTTCTAAAGTTGAATATATCAAGTAGGAATTATATTATCTGAAAAGACAATAATAACATCCTACAAACAAATTTAAGATTAGAAATTAAGTTTTTAAAGATATCTGCATTCCCAAAGATTCTTCCCTTATTTTATATGAATAAAACAAGGTTTATTTTAGTCTGGGGTTCTCAAATCTCTATTGGAGCAAGCCCTTATAGTTAATTACATCTTAGGAGGGATGCTCCTAAGAAAACTCTAGATTAAAGCAGTGATTTCATACCCTTTTGACTTCAAAGTAGAAGACAAGGAATAGAAGTAAAGAGTTTTCAAGGAGAAAGCTCAATGTTGAACATTTATTAGCGAGTCAAAGGAGGAAAAGTAGGAGATGCCAGATTCTGAGATACTCAGAGGCGACCTCAGTCTACCCTATGTTGGGCTTTACATTTTAAGAGAGAAATTTTATGTTTAAGTTGACATTTTATTAGAAATTTGGGATTAGATTCCCGGAGGGCGAGGACTTAAGATCTAAAAAGAATCTACCTCAGAACCTAAATCTAATTTGGGTAATACAATAATGAATGAAATGCAAATCTGGACTTACCCCGGCCTAGATTGGGGAGCCAGCTAACCACCTAGGCGCTTTAAAATCATATGTCCAGTCTCTTATGAAAGATGGGTAGGGATGTTGTTTAAGTTTTAAGAAATTGAGGACCGACATCTAAGACAAATCCTAATTGGCCCCTCAACTTATTTAGGGTGAAAAATGTCTAGAAATGCAATTAATATTTTAAACTCTTTTTAATTTATATATAATGCAATGCATGCTAATTGACTCGAATGCATAAAAATGAATATGAAGCAGTTTTAAAATTAGGCTTAGAAAATAGGTTTTTTCCTAGAGATTGCACAACTTCCCCTTGACAGAACTGCACCCTCATAGGTCAAGTGGTCTGCCAGAACCCGCAAGCGCGGAGGTGCCTAACAAGGAAGATAAAGTAATAATATGCTTATGCTGACTCTCGGCGATCCCGAGCTTACTTCTTAGGTCGTTAGAGTTACTATGTGAGCCTAAAAATTTTATTAGAATTACAAGTAGAAAATTAATATGGGCTATTGAAATTGAACTTGACTCGAGCTAAATTTGATTTTATTTCACTTCGATTGGTGAAATGATTTGAGCCCAATAATGTATCAATTTGATCGAAAATAAATTAGATTGAGTCGATCGATATCGACGAATTAAAAATCAAGCTTGATTTGAGTTAATTTCGGAGTTGAATTGAAATTGGATTGAATTGATTTTGATTCGAATTGAGTGATAGGCTCGAGTCGATGCTACGTCAATGGGCGTTCACCTAAGGGAAATCCTATGGGCGACGTCTACACTAGGCTATGAAGACTTAGGTGCTAGAGTCAATTTCTTTGAAATTGACCTCGAATAATGAGGTCAACAGTTATAAGCTTTACAAAGTGTTTGATCTTCTTGATAGGATGGGATTTGCTATTCCTACACTTACGACTCTTGAAGAGTGCAATCTTTTCCTACAGCATTGTACAAATTCTAATCCTTTCTATGTTTATTTGTATTTCTCGGTGGTGTTCATTTGTTGTAATAGTAGAAATAAAGTAGTTCATGGAAGATCATACGAAAGTTCTTCTTATATTGCTTTAAAATCCATCACCTATATGGTTTCTTCATTTTATTCAAATCTTATTTAGGAGAACTGTGATGCTAATAAGCTTTGTAAGCTATTTCAACACTCTTGGCGTCCTCCACCGCCTGAATGGATTAAGGTAATGTGGATGCTTCATTGTTAAGTAGTAACAAAGCAGGTATTTGTGGTATTTTTAGAGATTGTAAAGGAAGGTTTATATGTACTTTTGGAATTAGTTGCCTTCATTGGGATTATTCTCAAGTTGAGTAATTGTTAATCCATTGTTTAAGGAATTTCATTCATGATTAGATATTTGATGCTAAAGGAATAATTATAGAAGGTGATAACAACAATGTTATGAAATTTTATCAAAATCTATGGAATAAGGTACCTGTAAAGGAGAAAATTTTAAATCCGAAGGATTTAGATTTTTTAGTAGACTACAGTCAAGTGCTTTTTATTTTTTTTTAATAGGGATTATAATAAGTTAGTGGATTTATATGCCATCTTAGCTCTTCTTTCTAATTTCTTTTGGGATGATGTTAGTTGAAATAAGATTCCTCCTTCCTTTTTATCTTTGTCAATGGAGGAATTTGGTTGTAATTAGTTGCTCGATTAAAAAATTACTTTATGCATTTCCTTCAAAAACAAGGAAGTAATTAGTTTTTATGTTGTAGTGGTTGGTCATCATATATTAGTGCACTTCAAAATTTGCATTGATTATATGTTCATGTATTTGTATAGGTGCTATTGCACTTCTAACAAGACCAAAAATTGAAGTGAATATTTTAAATGGATTCTTCCAAATTTTAAAGGATAAAGTAGGCTTGAATTAGCATCTTGTTACAATTATGATTTTATAACTTTTTAGATAATAAATTTCTTCGCTCATGGTTGGATTAGAGCACCCAATTTTAAAGAAAAAAGACTGGTAGATTTTTTGCATATATTTTTGAATTTACAATGAGAATAGTGCAATTCAAACAACTATACATGTCACTATCTTATCTTAAATTTAATATCTTTAAAGCTCATGATAATATATTTTACTTCAGAATATAACAACAACATCAGGCCTTTATCAAACTTTTTTTTGAAGAAAATGCCAATAGCATTAAAAGAAAAGAAGAAAAAAAACCTAGATACAAACTACTAGGTGATAGAATCGCTATTACCCTACTCCTTCAATAAGGAAATGAATGTAGGAGGAATCTTATAATAAGAAAGATCATCCCAATACATCTGGCCAATAGCCTTTATCAAACTACTTGAGATCAACTATGTAAATCTTTTTTCTCCATGAGTTCTATCAAGAGTCAAAATATCATTTAAACCAAATTAAACAAAAATGTCATTTTTAATTCTTTCTAAGCAAGCCTTTTTTTGTCTACCTTTACCTTGTTTAACAAAGGTCATATCTAACACATCTATGTACTCAACTAACTAGGTCATCGAAATGCCAACATTTTCTATGACCAAGCCATCTAAGACAACTCTTTCTAATATTATGTCACTACATCTTCTCCTACCTTTTCACATATATACTTCTTTCTCATTATGTATCCAAAATTAAAGATACTCATTCACTTGAGAATCCTCATCTTCGCAACATTTAACTTTATGTTTATCTTTTAATGGCCAACATTGTAAACCATTAAGCATGGCAGGTCTCACTACCAACTTTTAGAAGTTTTCTTTAAATTTAATGGATATTTTTCTACCACACAACCGGCTCGATGGATTGCTCCTCTTCAACTATCCAACTTGAATTTGATTTATAATATGGCTATCTACTTCACCATCATTTTGAATTATAGACCTGAGATATCTATATTGCTTACTTTTTAGATTCCCATTTTAATTTTTATTCATTATAACATTAGACTAAATTTTTCTTAAAATTAAATGTATATACATTCAATAATGAAATTCAGCATATTATGATTACAACAACCTTAAAAATTATAGCAGTATGAAGACATAATTTCACTTATCATATATTACTACACATTCCTCTTCTTTCTGAAGAATGGGTACAAAATAAAAGTTCTTCATTTCATTATAATTTAGAATAGGTTATTATTTCGACAAGATTTTAAGAATTTATTCTTAGAATTCATTTGGGATAGCTTTCTTACAGCTTTCTTAAGTAGATTTCTAATATTATTTTTTTTAATTAGATGTTTTTTTTTCTAAAAAGCAATTTTAAAAAGTGGCAAAAAAGTTGTCCTCAACGAAGTCTTAATTACTAGCTCTAGCTTCAAATTAATTTGATGGGCACTTATTATGTGTGAATTTTTTTATATTTTTATTTTTTAATTACATGTTCCATTTGTTGACCTCATTTTTGTATGAGGTCACTAAGACCCATCCAAAATCCAGATTTAATCCTAGACCCTAGGATCCACTCTAGACCTTAGGATCTTTCCTAGAACTAGACCTTAGAGATATTCAAGACGAATTTCATAATTCTAAATCTGAATACTATAATGAAATTTTATTTTCACCTCTCGAGGTGATATACTTTTTCTAACGAGACAATTCGATTTTAGAATTCAATTTTAAGTCCCAAAGAAAACTAATATTTTTCAAAACCTGTTTTCCAAAATTCCACCAACACCATTAACTTATATAAAGTATATCTAGGCATTACATAGCTTACTTTAACCTATTGGTCAAGAGCTTTGGCTATCATCCAAAAGGTCTTGAGTTTGAAGCTTGCATATTTGATATGCGTGAGTTATCATTTAGTTTGCTCAGAGTCCAAAAAAAATACATTAATGGTCATAAAAAAGACTAAGCATTCATCAAGTAATTATAAATGATGTGGAAATTCTTTCTTAGTAAAATTTAATAATGTGATTGAGTTATTGTGCAAGCATGAATGCTTTAAACAATATAAAGTGCAAATTTGCTCTCTTAGTGTTTATGAAACATTTTCAGTATATGAATTTGCATTAATTTTATATATACTAAAAACATTTATGTCCATCTGAATAAAATTAATCTTGGCATGTGGATAATGCTAATTTTTTTTTTAAGAAATTTCTCTATGTTTCTAGCTGAAACTTATCACGTAGTGATTTCTGGCAGTTTTTATGGGTTTTTTTTTTGCATAATCTTTTGTGAAGGTTATTTCCATGGATAAGGAGTCAAATTTCGAGAAATTCACTTTCCATATATTCCAATGGAAAAAATTAAAGAACTTAAATTTCTGGTGGATTTTGGATCATTTAATAATTTTTCTGATTAGAATTTTATTGGCAATTTTATTTTTTGCTCAGAATGAACTGAAAGTAAGTGATTTTGAATAATTTCTCGTGTATTAGGGAATTTTTTTGAAAAATAATTAGATTTTCATAGTGTGAGGAGGTTAGCACCAAAAGAATTTTGTTCTTCTTAGAAAACTTTTGTGTGCGTGCTTGGCCAGAAAGAAATTTCTAGATTTACAACAAGAAAAAAAATAAAAAGAATACATTTGAACTAAAAATCTAGAAGTTGACATTGATAAAAAGAAAATTTGAGCTCAGCACTCTTGTACCCATTAAAGGTGCCATTATTACTACTAGAAGAGGCAGAAAAGGTAGGAAATATGATAAGAAGAAATGTTGCACCATTCATAATTGAAGTCATTTATGACATCGCAGAGGACAAATTTTAAGAATGGATAACATCATATACCTAATATAAATTGCTTAAATAAAACATTAAATACTAGCTACAACAAGATTGAGAAAACCAAACCGAACAACGAATCAGATAAAGGAGAGGATTCACAATTTAATCAGTTTGAACAGGGAACCGAACTGGACAATGTACTAAATAATAATATTATTAAAAATTAATAAAATTAACATAATAATATGATAATACAATATTGGTTTTGACAAATATTAGAATTAATTTCAGCAGATTTGATTGATTTTAGTAAAATACAAATACAATTTCATCACATAGAAAACTCGAATTTAGTAACTTGACCATCAATTTCAGTAATTAAACTTAAACACATGATTTAAAATAAAAAAATTGAAATGACACACCTTGTAGCACCAGGTTTTCGCACAAGGTGGTCCAGCCATCCCATAGCTCCCGGTTCCTACACAACAACGACATCAAGCCTTTATCCCACTACGTGGTGAATCATTTTTATCCATTGTGTCCTATTAAAGGTCAAATTATCATTTAAATCTAATAAAGAAAGGTCATTCCTAATATTTTCTAACCAAGTCTTTTTAGGTCTACCTCTACCTTTCTTAACATAAGTTAAATCTAATACCTCTACTCTCCTAATCAGATCATTCGAAGGCCGCCATTTTATGTGACCAAACCATCTAAGGCGACTCTCTCTAATCTTATCTTTTATTGGAGCTACTCCAACCTTTTCACGTATATGCTCATTTCGTATCCTATCTCTAAGGGTAAAGCCACTCATCCACCTAAGCATCCTCATCTCTGCCACACTTAACTTAATATTATGCTTCTCTTTTAATGGACAACATTTAGCACTATAAAGCATTACAGACCTTACTACCATCTTCTAGAATTTGCTCTTAAGTTTGAGGGATACATTTCTATCACAAAACAAGCCCGATGCATTCCTCCACTTCAACCATCCAACTTAAATTCTGCTCATAATATCTCCATCAATTTCACCATCACTCTAAATAGTAGATCCATGATATCTAAAATGTGTACTCTTATTTGAAAGTTCGTTAGGTATGTTAAGTCCTATTGAACTGGCCCAAGTTAACCAAGAGGGGGGGGGGGGTGAATTGGTATTTTAAAAATTCTATTCACAAAGAAATAAAAATCTCGTAAACCAAAATCACACCACAAGAAAAATAAGTGTGGAAATTTAAAGTGCGGAAGCAAGAAATAAGAACAAAGAAATTTATAGTGGTTCGATCAACTCGACCTACGTCCACTCCCTGGAGGCGCCCTCCGAGTATTGCACTACAATCGTGACTCTCCTTTAGCCCCCACCGCTAGGCGGAGAAGCCTTTACAAAGAACCTCTTTTTGCCACCCAGGCAAGGATGAGAACCTATCTCCTTTTTGCTTCCTCCTGAAGCTGGCAGAGAACCACAATCAGATGATAAATCCTTACCTCTACCGACCCTTCGACGGACAAGAAACTCTAGATGAAGAAGAAGCAGAGCGATCCTTGAAGCAACCCTTGTGAATCCCCTCACAAGCTCCCCTCATAAGATCCTCTCTCCGTCTCTCTCTTTCTTTCTCTCCTCAAGGTCTTCTCAGGTCAAGGCAGAAGCAAAGGATTTTTCAAAATGTTTAATAAGAGCTCTTAAATGGAAGAGCTTCAAAGGAGCTCATTAATTGCATGTTGCCGACAATATCGTCCAGGCCGATATGGAAATCGTCCTGGCTGATCAGTACAAATCTCAGAAGATCAGCTAGAGCATCGCCCTGAATGCAAGCTGGATGATTTAAAATTGGCTTGATTGTCTAGGATGATCTCACAATCGTCCCGGCCGATCAGTACAAATCAAAGGAAAATCATCCAGAGCATCGCCCTGAATTTAAGCTGGCCGATATTTATCGTCCAGGAATAACTAAGGTTTTTGAACAGATCGGCCCGGCCGATCTTGATATCATTCAGGCCGATATAATTGTATAAATCATCCTTAATTACTTCCTTGATTTGTCTGATTAATTAAGGCATAATTGTAAAATATCGTTCAGGCCGATCCAACATCGTCCTGGCCGATTACCAAGAATACAGAATACCTTAATTATTTATGGCAGCAATTTCTTTCTATTTTGAGCTTATCGTCCTGGCCGATAAACGTATCATCTAGGACGATCTGTTAATGATGGCTGCCTTAATTAAGAATCCCTGATTAGAATTTCTGTTTTAAGCCAGATCGTCCAGGATGATGTAAATTTCGTCCTGGCCGATTTGAGTAAAAATAGAATTTCTAAGTCTCTCAAGTGTGTGTGTGTGTGTGTGTGTGTAGGGTTACTTAGCATCAGTCTCTTTGAGCATTACAAATAGACTCAAGAGGAGAAAAAGTAAAGTACAGACTGACACAATCCTAACCTACGCAATCTTGAACTAGCTTCGTTTGTACGTCTGATCTTCGATTCCTGAAAAGTTAGAAGTAATATGTAGTCCAAGAGAATCAGTAGTGTTTGTCAATCATCAAAACATAAGTCATGAAAATAGATTTGCAACTATCTCCCCCTTTTTGATGATGGCAAACATAAGTAGGAAATTCTTAGTAAAAATAGCAGTTCATTAAACTTTCAAAGTTACAAGCACATCAACTTTTCCTACCACATCCTACTTCCTCTTTTATCATCACAAAAAGAGAGTCCTATACAAATAAAAAGAAAAAGGAAACAACACAATAGAGACTAAAACAAACTACAAGATAAACTACAAAAAATAGAAAAAAGAAAAAAAATACTAAGACTAGAAAAATGAGGGACCCTGATCATGATCAAATGAAGGTGGTGGAGGTGGCTGCTGAAAGTAGCTATCTAGCGTAGTGAACTGAACATTGAACCAGGTGATGTCCTGGTCATGCTGCTGCTGTTGGTGAGTAATAAAGCTGTCAAAACGGGCTAAGTCTTCTGTGCGGTGTTGATCGTAGCGGGCCATATCCTCAGAATGTTGCTGCTCCTATATAACAATGTAAGAATCAAAGCAAGTCTCCCATCGATCAAACCTCTCTATTAACTGATCAAATGGTGAGTGCAGGTGGAGAGGAACAGGATCAGGAACGGGAGCGGGAGCGGGAGCGGGAGCCTCCTCCTCCTCAGCCCCCCGAGGTTCCTCATCCCCAGGGTGGAGACGAGTACTGTGAAGGGTACTCAAGGAAC
This sequence comes from Dendrobium catenatum, assembly GCF_001605985.2. Classification (NCBI taxonomy): domain Eukaryota; kingdom Viridiplantae; phylum Streptophyta; class Magnoliopsida; order Asparagales; family Orchidaceae; genus Dendrobium; species Dendrobium catenatum. The sequence continues at coordinate 809,785 of NW_021319694.1, read as the reverse complement.
TATTTGAGTAGAAGAGAGTTGGAAGGTTGGGTTAAACAGGATATTGAATTTGATATTTGGTTTCAAGGACATAGGCTATGAGGTGTCCTAAAGCCAGATTGGGTTTCCTCTTATGACCTAGATCGCGGATTATGGTTAAGTGATCAATGTACCAAAAAATTAAGTCTGCAGTATTAAATTCTCTATGTTCCATGATATAAAAGGTAGTCAGAGACAGTAGAAGAGTGATGTAGATTCGGTCCCCAATTTTTGGAATTATGGAGGTGCGAAGGACATGTTGGATTGTACTAGAATCTTTGACAAAAGAGCTAGTCTCTCCAACATGAAAAGGTGCATTGGTCTGGCGAAGGAAATGATTTTCCATGGACCAATCAAAGTCAGGATCTGAAACAATTATGTGCAGCTTATCCCCGGTGGTGGATAGCTGTAAAAGTTCAACACAGTCTTGATATGTGATTTCGACGGGGCGTCGATTAACATAGGAGGTTAGGGCTATGAAGGTAGGATTTATGCAAAGATTTGCGAAGAATTCACAAAGGAGCTTAGTATTAAAGGGGAAAGCGAGAGACAAAATGAAACAAAGGGAAGTGTGAGCGAAAAGATCCATTACCGGATACGAAATGTGGGCAGGATTGATGATTCTGGAGACAGTTATCCCACATTCTTTATATCAATGGTAAGCAGCTTCATCTTCTGCCTCCCTAAAATGAGGGTCAATCCTAGCCCTCGAAGAACTCCCAGAAGTTTGTCGAACCCGTTTCCCACCAGCCATAGAAAGGAGTTAGCAAGGAAACACAAGAGGAGAAGGGATGTGAAGTGAAAAACATGGCTGGAACGGCCTGAATTTAAAGAACCGGCCATATCATCCAGGCTGATCTCAGAATCATCCAGGATGATATGGTACAATAATTGCGTACAGGCCAATTGGTCAAAAAGACGGTCCGATCTGCCTAGCACATCAGATATCGGCCAGGATGATTAGAGACAGGCGATCGTCCCGAGGAGTCAAGCCGAACGACTGTTGAAAAAGAAGATCATCCGGGCCGATTAGGTGTATCGTCCAGGACGATGCACAATAATTAATCATACCAGTTGAAGTTAAAACATTTTAAATATGTGTCACATGTATCGCCCAGGATGAACAATGAATCGGCCAGGACGATTGTCCAATAATGGATCGTCCGGGGCTGATTTTAAGGATTTAAACGTGCTGACACGTGGATCGTGCAGGACGATCTAGTGTATCGGCCAGGATGATGACCATAAAATGCATCGGCCAGGCCGAAATATATTATCGGCCAGAACTATCATCATGATTGCAACAGAGTTCGATCAGATCGTCAAGGACGAAGAGTTACAGTAAGCACAAAAAAGTTCAGCATATGGGAATTTGAAGAGTATTTGTCCTATCATCTAGGATGATAAAAGTATCAGCCAGGACGATGTGACTAGAATTTGAAAATCAATGAAGGATGGTGATGATCAAAGCCCTCAAAAATAAAACAAAAGAAAAGCAGAAGGAAAGAAAAAGAACAGCAATAAAAAGCTAAAAATAAACAATTTGAAAAGAAACCAAATATTTTTGTTTTTAATTTTTCTATATATATATTTTTTTTAACAAAGCAATTCATATGAGAATTTCTCAAATAATTTAAACTTTAGAGTTTCAAGAGATCAATAGGTTAACAAATTTCAATCGGAAGAAGGTAGAATATCCTATTCTGTTAACCCTAGATCGGACATCCTTCAGGGTATAAATTGTGTTTTGAAAAATAGAGGCCTAACTCAGAATAACTAAATAGGATAAAAAGAAGATCCATTCAAAACTTATTTACAAAGAAAATATCTCATAAATATTATGTCAAAGTAATTTTTCTCAATCATTGAATTTAAAATCGAGCCTTTGAAGATCTCACATAACTCATAAGTTCTTCTAAGTTTTAAAAGTTTTGAAAAGAGAGGATAACTTGCTTTTTAGTGGGCTCATTTTATGCCTCTTGAATCTTTGATTGTCTCTTCGAGCATCTTTTAATTTATGATACACATTTGTGTATATACTTTTTATTTCAATTTTGGCGTCTTCACGACTTTCCTTTTTATCTTTTACAAGCTCAATTCTCTTTTGTAAACTCTTAAAAGAAGTTCTTAGTTGTGAGTATATCTTCTAGATATTAGAGAATAAGAGTACTCTCTCTAACATAGGGAAGAACTACGCACAAAACAAAACCAAAAATCATATGATCAATGCAAAGGCAAGATCTCAATTAACTTGAGAGATATATAAGAACTTTGGATATTATGCACAAGATAGATTTTTGTAGCAAGATAAAAAGAATATTAGTTTCAAAAACCATTGGCTAAAATGAGTTAGACTTTTGTTTAGAGAAGAAAATCATACCACTAAACAAGTTCAAAAGGAGGGAAACCATCAACTGTATTTTTCCCTTTAACCGATTTAGAAATGCTAAACATAATCTCTAAAAATCCAAAAATTTTAAAAGCTTGAAAAGTTCATCATATGGAAAGAAAGCAAAGTGAAAACAAAATAAATTAAAAATAAAACAAAAAATAGCACACAACCAAAAGACTAAAATAACACTAATTAAAAAAAATTTAAGAAATTTTATGAAGCAGCTTGTTTAAGCATTTATGAACTGCGAGCCTCTATATGTCCAATTATCCTATGCTCCCACGAGGTCTTTGGTGAGAGCACACCTGCAAAACTCAACAATAGTCAGATTTAGGAACCCAAATTGGTTTGGGTCCCTTCTTAGAACAAGTAGAATGTAATGCAGGTATGGAATGCTGTGAATCATGCACCTTAGGTCTCCACTCCCAATTTGTACTATGGTGATGGTGCAAGTGTGTGAGATGTGTCCTAGCATGCCACATGAAAAGCATCTAACTCTAGGAAAAGGTTTTCTTAAATGCTTTGAGTTATGATGCCTCTTCCTAGGTTCTGGCTTTTGATTAGGAGTTGGTGTCATCCTAGATTTCTTGCATGCTTCCAAGTCATTTTGAATCCTCAAGTTAGTTTTTTTTAAGGTATCATTATCAATCCCCAAATTTTTCTCAATCTCTTTAGATTTCTTAAAATCTGAATCAAGTGAGGTGTGTGAAACTTTTAATGCATTATGTTCATCAATTAATTCCAAATACTTCTTGTTTAAGTCATCAAATTCATCAAGAAGAGCCATGTGATTTGAATCAATCATTGCATGATCTTTGAGAAAAACTTCATGCTCTTTTTATAAATTTAAAAGTTCTAATTTTAGGCTAGCATGAGTCTTTTTAAGTTTTTTGTATGATGCATGGATTTTCTCACAAATCTCAAATAATTCATCATAAGTTGGTTTGCATACCTCTTCTTCATCACTTTGATCTAGATGATCTTCCCCCATTAAGCACAGGTTTGTAGTCTCTTCCTCTGGTTCAGTCTCAGAGGAATCAATACCAGATTCTGCCCAGAATACCTTTTAGATTCTCTTCTTGTCCTTCCTAAACTTAGGTTTCTCCTCGCCCTTTTCCTTTTCCTTGCTCGGGTGATCTTGCAGTGTAGGGCAATAGGCTTTTACATGTCCAGGCCTCCTGTATTCATAACAAATTACATCAAAAGATCTGTTAGAATATTTATGATCCTTACCTTTTCTCCAATGATGTTTTTGTTTCTTCGTTAGAAAGCTTTTGAATTGGCTTGTGATGAAGGTAACTCCATCGCTTTCAGACCCGGAAGTTTCAGAATCTAATTTATGTTCTTGCAGTGCAACTGTTTTCTCCTTCTTCTTCTCACCTGCATCAAGATTTCTTTGATTCACCCCTTGCTCGTAAGTAATGAGTGAGCCAAGTAAGTTATCAATAGAATAAGTGTTCAAATTCTTAGATTCAGTGATTGCAGTGATTTTAGCATCATATGATGAAGGCAAGCATCTCAAAATCTTGTTTACTTTTTCAAAGTTTGAAAGTTCTCTTCCTAGTGCATGCAGTGAAGTAACTATCTGAGTAAACCTAGTATACATGTCAAAAATTGATTCATGAGGTTTCATACAAAAAAGTTCATAGTCATACAAGAGAATGTTTAAAGGAGATTGTTTAACTTCATTAGTGCCTTCATAAGTGATACACAATTTATCACAAATTTCTTTACCAGTTTTGCAAGTGGAGACACGAATGTAATCCTCAAATTTTAAAGCACAGAAAAAATAGTTCAAATATTTTGCATTTAATTGGGCTAAATCTCTTTCATCGAATGTCCATTCAGTAAAAGCAATTTCAATTTTAACGCCATTAATTTCACGAGAAGGTGGAGAATAACCTTCTTTAATAAGCATCCACATGCGATAATTAGTAGATTGTAAAAATATTGACATGCGTGTTTTCCAGAAATCAAAAGGTAGGTTATCGAACAGGGGAGGTCAGGCAATAGAATACCCTTCCGTAGTGTTACGATTCCCAAAGTTAGCCATTGATCAAAATTCAGAAAGTTTTCAAACTAATTTTTATGAATCCCGCTCTGATACCACTTGAAAGTTCGTTAGGGATGTTAAGCCCTATAGAAGTGGCCCAAGCTAACCAAGAGGGGGGGGTGAATTGGTATTTTAAAAATTCTTTTCACAAAGAAGTAAAAATCTCATAAACTAAAATCACACCACAAGAAAAATAAGTGCGGAAGCAAGAAATAAGAACACATAAATTTATAGTGGTTCGGTCAACTCGACCTAAGTCCACTCCCCGGAGGCACCCTCTGAGTATTGCACTACAATCGTGACTCTCCTTTATCCCCCACTGCTAGGCGGAGAAGCCTTTACAAAGAACCTCTTTTTGCCACCTGGCAAGGCAGAGAACCTATCTCCTTTTAAATAGAAGAGCTTTAAAGGAGCTCATTAATTGTAAGTTGCCGACAATATCGTCCAGGCCGATATGGACATCATCCTGGCCGATCAGTAAAAATCTCAGAAGATCGGCCAGAGCATCGCCCTGAATGCAAGATGGACGATTTAAAATTGGCTTGATCGTCCAGGATGATCTCACGATCATCCCGGCCGATCAGTACAAATCAAAGGAAAATCGTCTAGAGCATCGCCCTGAATTCAAGCTGGCCTATATTTATCGTCCAGGAGTAACTAAGGATTTTGAACAGATCGGCCTGACCGATCCTGATATCATCCAGGACAATATGATCTTATAAATCATCCTTAATTACTTCCTTGATTTGTCTGATCAATTAAGGCATAATTTTAAAATATCATCCAGGCCGATCCAGGATCGTCCTGGTCGATTACCAAAAATACAGAATACCTTAATTGTTTACGGCAGCAATTTCTTTCTATTTTGAGCTTATCATCCTAGCCAATACACGTATCGTCCAGGCCGATCTGTTAATGACGGCTGCCTTAATTAAGAATCCCTGATTAGAATTTCTATTTTAAGCCAGATCGTCCAGGACGATGTAAATATCGTCCTGGCCGATTTGAGTAAAAATAGAATTTCTAAGTCTCTCAAGTGTGTGTCTGTAGGGTTACTTAGCATCAGTCTCTTTGAACATTACAAATAGACTCAAGAAGTGGAAAAGCAAAGTACAGACTGACACAATCCTAACCTACGCAATCTTGAACTAGCTTTGTTTGTTCGTCCGATCTTTGATTCCTGAAAAGTTAGAAGTAACATGTAGTCCAAGAGAATTAGTAGTGTTTGTCAATCATAAAAACATAAGTCAAGAAAATAGATTTGCAACATTATTAATGACTTAATCGCCCAAAGTCACAATCCCCTCACTAGGACTATTACTATTAAAATTACACTCCATATATTTCGTTTTAGATCTACTATAGTGAAAACCTTTAGTCTCTAATGTTGACCTCCATAATTCAAGTTTACTTTTAACTCTATCTCTAGTCTTATAAATAAGAAGAATATCTTCAGCAAAAAGCATAAACCAAGGTACATCCTCTTGCAAATGTCTAGTGAGAACATCCATGCCTAAAGCAAAAAGATATGGGCTTAAGGCAGATCCTTGACGTAACACAACCAAAATAGGGAAATACTTGGTTTAACCACCTTGCGTTTGAACACAAGTAATAGCTTATGCATACATATCTTTAATGATTTGAATATAAGCATTATTAACTCCTTTCTTTTCAAGAACTCTCCATAGCTCTTCTCTTCGAACTTTATCATATTCTTCTTCTAAATCAATAAATATCATATGTAGATCTTCCTTATTTTCTCTATATTTATCCATCAAACCTCTTAATAAATGTATGGCTCCCAGTTCCTGCACAAAATGACCAAATCAGCTAATTCATTATTTCCACATTACATTAAAGGAGAAATACATACCTTTAATTTTATATGCTTCCAATTCATATTTGCATTGAGATTTGTTCCCAACCAAGATAAATTCTTGATGACATAGTGTTACAATAGATTAATAAAAAAAGGTAAATTTGGATCATTAAACTAGCCACAAAGTTTGACTTTCCAAGTCCTGCATCTCCCAAATCTTCTATTCCAAATGTTTCTATAGCATCAAACTTGATTTTCTCATCTCCAATACCTTCTTTATCAATATCAACTTCATTAACACACAAGAAACATAAAATAAGGCTTCAATATTAAATTTATCCTATAAGATTTAGGGTTTTTAATTATCATCTTACTATGACTTTATTAAGTCTAATAAATATTTTATTCATTAGAAAGTGGAGTTCCATCATCTGCGTAGAGCTTGTTCCATAAATCTTCTAAGCCAGTTTCTGGAGTAGACTGATCCTCAAATATAAAAAAATCAACCAACTCAACACATGCGTAGTCCAGAAGATAAAATATTATTTTCTTATGTAGAAACTCTAAAAGTGAAAAAATATTTTAATTAGTGTATTGTCACATAATGTAAAAAAAAAATGATTTATATTAATATACCTTAAAATCATACCTTTTCTTCAGATTGAGATTGTATCAAACATATACTAAATCATTGAGTCATTGATGCTCTAAAAGATTTCACCTCTTTTAGTAAATTTATTCAAAGACACTCTAATTTCTTTCACAACCTGAGGAGGGTGATGTTTGACATAGAATTCTTATTGCTAAGTTTTGAGCAGTTGATCCAAAAATCTTCCAACATTCATCTACAAAATATCAAGTTAGAGATTTTAATGAATAATAATATTTAAAAATTTAAAATATTACTATATATTTATTTAAAAAAAAACTAATTGCATTTCTTTTTCCATTTTGAGAGTGATTAGCTTTCCAACACTTTCTAAGGCTTTTAAAAAATTTCTAACCTCATTCATTATAAATTTAGTCTTAGGACAAATATCCTTATTCGTAATCAACTCAAGAATACCTATTAAAATTTATGGCTTTTGACATAATTCTCTTTATCATTTTGAAAATGAGGATTCAAAAAATATACAACATAATTTATGCCTTGCATAAGTTGAGAATCTCATCTTCTCTTAAGGATAGTTGTATATGGCTTATATAATCTCTTCACATTTTTCAAGATAGCCTTTATCACCTTTCATTAGTTATATATACCAGCATACTAATACCTTAGTAAAGGTTTCTCATCTGAATTAGCTATACAAGCAATCTGATCAATGTACTAAATAATTTTAAGATAACAAGAGACTCATTCCAAAAGTTCATATCCAAAATAGTGAAAACCACTTTTCCTTTGGTAGTTTTTGAAAACTTTAAATATGCTTAGAAATTACTTGTGACTAATGCATGCAAGTCATTCTTGTGATCATAGACACTTCTTAAGGTAATGATGGTAGTGGAAAATTTTGTAGCACATGGTCGTACAATCTCCTTCCAACCTGATCTTCTTCTAAGCCATGCTAATATGAATACATAATTAAAATCAAAGATTATCACCGTGGATGATTTTCAAGCAAGATATTCTATGTAATACATGCTACCAATATCCTTCAATATCAAATTAAGGCAGTGTGTTCTGCATGGTGACCAATAAATGTTATAAAATTTATCATGCAGCATCTCTCCAACATTTTTATGGTTTGCAACATTGTTATTTATTAGCTGCACAATATTCTCCGACCCTACCAATTCAACTACCTTAGTGAACAGTGCACAAGGTTGTAGTGATCATGGTGAGAGTATATTCATTAATTGATTCTAAAAAACATATACCTCTTGGACTATAAATGAGAAAGTTGATGTCAGTTTTGTTTCAATTATCAGTTCAACCATCGACCATGACTGTGCAGACTATCTCCTTTAAAGATTTTTTGTATGAATTATCAAGTAATCTTCACTCCTCTTTACATCTATAAATAGATTAACTCTCATTTTATAATAGAGAGAGAGACAAAGAGAGAGTTGAATTCTAGAGGGAGATTTTTTATCAACTAAGTAATCCCCTCAAATCCCTGCTTATAAAATTTGGTTGAGGCTTATGTGTCGTAGAATTGGCTATATAAAAATTAATACCAAGATTAAGAGAAAATATTGATTTGTATTAAAATATTCAACTTGATGAAGTTTTCTATAGAGATTCTAATTCCATATGAAGGAGGTCGCTCCCTAAAGTAGTGGCTAAATAGGACTCCATGGATCAAACTTTTTAGAGCAGATTGAGAGATTACACAAGTTTAAATGGGTTTACATATTTTTTGTTATATGTTCTATGTGGAGAATTAGAAATAAAGAACATCACTTTACTAATTTTATGTATGTGTATCTATGTCGTTATACTATTTAATCATGTAATGCATTTTTTATCCAAAATGTTGATAATGTAATAATTTTAAGGAATAAAAAATATAATGCAAGTTATTTTGATATAGCTTTTGTTAAGATTAAAACTTTTAATGTTAGAGAATATTTCCAAATAAATTAAGCTATGAAGTTCAAATAAGGGTTCAGATTACAAAACTAGTTTAGTTGTTCAAATGAAATAAAACAAAATTGCATCTTTGACTTTAAAATATAAGCATAAATTTTGTTTAAGGGTCATATTTCTAGTAGAAATAAAGTTTAATGTATTATATCCAAGTAGTAGGATATAATCTATCAAAGGAAATAGGGCATAGATATCTGTTAGAAAAGATGAATAGAAAAATGGACGAACATTATACCCTGATCGACCAGCAGCAGAACTGGTTAAAAAAATTAAACTTACAGGTTGCTTGTAATAGCCATGACACTGCACTAATAATTGACAGTGGGACTACACACACCCTATCATCGAGTTGTCAATTGGCAGCGCTAGTGGGGGGATGAATGAAAGAATGAGACTTAACAGAAGATGTAGAATTTGAGTAAAATGAGCTACGACGGCCTGTTCTTATGTCTTTATGTTATTTTTGTGTTTTTTGGACACCATTAGATCTATTGTAAAAGGCTCAAATCCTCTATTTCTTGAGCAAACGAGTTCTTAAGAACTGATAGTGATTCTATGGTTCACCAGTTATACCGGAAGGGTGCCTAATTTTTCTTCGATTTAGTTCGAATCAAGTTCTATGTGTTAATTGAACCGATTGGCCAACCGATTCTCTGTTCAATCGGTTGAATCGACAAGTCCGATCTTGTTTTCTAAAGTTTGTGTGACTCCGTTGCACTAAATTATGTGCATAAAAAGAAATAACTATTTAACTCTTGAAAAATTATAGTACTTGTACCTTTTTTATAATTTTAATATTTATATACTATCTGAATAGAAATTTAAAATGATACATTTGATTTGCAAGTATTTAATGATTTATGGGTCATCTATAAAAATACTAGGTAGATTATATGGATCAAATAAATTTCTCAATAATTCTACTTATCCAATATATTTAGTTGTTCAGTTTGAAGCTATAGATGCTAAAGTTAAGGCAAAAAATAAAATTCTCAAGTTTTTGTATCATCTTAGACATGAGTCAAGATATCCTTTACTAATAATGGAATATACTTCAAACTACTTTGATTATAATACAAATCTAGCAAATATACCTTTTGAGATAAATCATTCCTTAACATATTTTATTGAATAAAAATACTTGTTAAAATGTAATATCCATAAGAAAAGAATATTTCTTATTAAAGTTTCAATAATAACTATAATTTCTAAAAATAGTAAATTTAATGTCATACATGCAAAATTGCACAATGAAACTTTGGCTTCATTTGGGACAGGTTGCATACTACTTTTTAAAATGTCTTTCTAGAACAAAAATTTCAAATTTTAAAAAAATTTGTACTAGAAAGCTATTTTAGAAAGGAAGAAGAAAGTCGTTTCAAACGAAACCTTAAAACTAATTTGGAGGGTGATACAAGCCAATCTTTTGATAGTGAACAAAATAGAGTTGAGAAATGCATAATTTTATGAATGAAAAAAAGAAATGAAAGGTTTCCTTAGAATTTGGCCAGTTAAATTTATTGAAGTCAGGAAAAATAATTCAAATGATTATTCTTTTATGAGAAAAGTTATTTTAGGCTGGATAGCTACCCACCTTGAGTTCTTTGTTCAACCCCAGCTAATTCATACAAAGCTTAAAATAAAAAGAAAATAATTAATTTAGTTATTCTTAGAATGTATATGTTTGTCATAGCTAAAAAAAAAAAAGTATTGTGAGAAATTTCAATTATGATTGTTTAGCTTTTATAATTTCATGTGTTTATAAACAATTTAATTTTAGCCCAATCAGCCTATGCTTTTTTCTCAATAAGTTAAACTCTAAAATTTTGATGGGGGAACTTGTTATTATTCTTCCTAAAATTATCTCCCTTGCTTAAACTGGTCTTGTCAAAGGCCCTAGTATTTTTGACAATGTTATTCTAGCTCAAGAAGTCACTCACAATATCAATGCTAAAGTTTTTTTTTTTTTTGGGGGGGGGCAATATAATTTTTAAAATTGGTATTACCAAAGCTTATGATAATCTGAATTGGGGGTTCTTTATAATATTTTGAATTTATTTGGTTTTAGTTAATCTTTCATTATGCTTATCAAGAATAGCATAGAAAATTGTTATTTTTTATCATTATTAATAGTAGGAGCCTTGGCTATTTTTAATCTTCTCAAGGTTTGAGACAAGGGGATCGTCCTTCACTTTTTCTTTTTTTTATGGTTGTTGAGTACATTTCTAAATTTTTGGAGGAGCTTTTTTGCATATATCCAATCTTTGCTAATGTACATTAGGTGGTTTTCCTATATCTTATCTTAGCTATGCCAATGATTTTATAATTTTTTCTAACTTGTCATTTAATAATTTCAAGATTTTATTTAGATTACTCTCTTTTGCAAAAGGTGAGTGGTGTATCAATTAACAAAGAGAATATTTGTTTCATCGTTGCCAATTCTATCTACCATGGAAGAATTAATATTATCAATCAAAATGTAGATTTACTCACAAGTCACTTCCTATCAAGTATTTGGGTACCCCTCTTTTCAAAGCTAAGAAAAGGTCTCACATATTTAATGATAGTTTTTCTGTTATTCAAAGGAAGCATAATGTTTAAGCTTCTAATATTTTATCTTATTGTTATAGCCTACTATAACTATTATGGAGATGGCCCAAGCTTTCTCCCATAAGTTGTGGTTTTCCTACAGATCTAACAATAGCTTATAGGAAAAAATCATGCATCATAAATATTACAATAATGTTTACCTAATTTTAAGAACTATAGATCCTCTAACTCTTGGGTGTGGAAAAGACTTTGCAACATAAAATGTAAAGTTGAGCAGTACATTCCATGGGGTTTGGATAAGGATGAGGTGTTTTTCTAGCATGATAATTGGATTGGGCCTTATTCTATTGAAAACTTATTAAATACTCATACTATTTAATTCATTATGGTCCAAAGTTTTATTCATAATGGTAATTAGAATGTTTAAAAATTAGCTGAGGTCATTCCACCGATATTAGTGCATATCATTGCAAATATTCCTTTATAATTGCTTTATAAGGATTTTATATTATTTCAACTATCTTCCAATGGTAAATTTGCTCTTAACAAAGTGTGGCATACTTTTATAACCATTCATGATGAGCCTTATGTCTTTTCAGCTATTTGGTATAAGAATATTCCTTTATCTTACTTTATTATGTTGTAGAGAGCACTTCATAGTTTCTTACCTGTTGATTTTTTATTGATGATAAAAGATTTTTTTTGCATTCCAAATGTCAGTGTCGTGAAAATATTGAAAATTTGAATCATGTGTTCATCAAAGAGGATATTTCCACTCATGTTTGGAGTAAATTTTTTAATTTGGCTAATATGGGTTGTTATAATTGTTATAGTGATGTTGTGTCCATTCTCCAATGTTGACTGACTCCTTTTAAAGGGATTATCTACAAACCAATTCCTGTTGTTTTTTATTGTTTTTGTGGATGGACATAAATAATTCTAAACATAGTTACATTAAAATGAATTTTAGGCATGTTATATCCAAAGTGAAAGATAAAATTTTTCATTTATATTCTGTTAATCTCATAACTGATAAAAACTTCCATAATTGCAAGGAATTTGCTAATGAATTGGGATTCCCCACTACTAACAAATCTATTGAGATGTTTTAAGGGATTATTAATTGGATCAAATCATCTCCTCCATTCTACAAATTAAGTACTAATGGTTCTTTTAAATATTCCTATGGTGGTGTTGGTGGGATTATCCGTAGCTTTATGGGTAAGGTTCTTTACACTGTTGATGACCCTATTACTTATACTAATGCAATTACTGCTAAGCTTATGGGATTAATATGTGCAATAAAATGAGAATTATTGATATTTAGGTTGAAGTGGATGTTGTTATCCTTCTCACTCTCAAAGAGGATATTTTTGGAAGTCCTGATAATTTTTATTGAATTAGACATTAATTTGTCTCTCAATATGCTAAATTATCATATATCTCATATTATCGTAAAAGTTACCTTCTTTTAAACTAAAAGGAATTTGATGATATGAATCTCCTTTACCTTATTAGAGGCAAGGTTAACCTTGAAATGTATGGATTACCTTATCTTAGGATTTGCTGATATTTTTTTGGCCTATTTTTTGTGATTCTTCTAGTGCTCTCGTTGGTTTGGAATATATATATTGTATGGTTGTTGGATCTTCCTTTATGAGGATGGTTAACATTTTCTTTTATTTGATGGTTCATGGCTTTTATCTTTCTGTTATGGAGAATTTCTTGAATGGTTTTTGGTGGACATATGTGGTGTCAATTTTGTCTCATTGTTATTATCCTCTTCAGGAGATTTTCTTGTTAGCTACATTATCTTATGGCTTACATTTATCCAGTGTTTTTTATTTATGATATTGGATCAAGTATGAGCTAATTGTTTTCAATTGTGCTGATTTTCCTGTTGTTGGCCAAGCTTTACATGGTAACTATAGTTGGTATACCTACTATTTTTTTTATTAACATTTGAGTTAATTTTCCTACTGTTGGCCTAGCTTTACTTGGTAACTACAGTAAGTATTTTTATTGTTGTTATTTTAATTCTTTGGCCTTGTGTTTTAGTGATGGGTGTGATACATATAGTTGTGATGTTTGGTGTTACATATCCTTGCACACTTATTGGTGTATGCTATGGGATCAGAATTTTCTTCAAGTTATTTAGTATTGGGTTATTGGCATTAAAAAATCATTTTTTTATTTCTGACCTAATATATGTTTCATGAAATTTATTGACTAGTTTTATATTAATAGTAAATTTTGGCTTCAATTGCAATGTAGTTTTCTCTTGTAGGTTAATTTTGAATTATTTTTTGCTGTGGAAACTAGTTTTTTGTACTACTTGATTAAGCTGAGTAGATGTGTGGAGAATTTTCTTCCTTTTCTGCAGGGCTCTTTTTTGGTGGCAACACCGAGCTTAATGGTAATACTTTTCCCTTCTCTTTTTGGGTTTCAGCATCTCGCCATTATATAATGTTTTTAGATTTTCTTGTACTCAAGTTTAGTGGGGAAATCCAGCCCATAGGATATTTTTTTACTTTTGTTTATATATATTTTAAGCATTAGTGAGCTAGAGGTCCTGTTAAGGACCTTATACTATATTTTTGTTATTAACGCGTAGCCCCGTCAGCGAGTTTTAACCCAAAAAAATGTGTTTACAGACAAAATAATATTATATGTTTCATAAAAATTCAATTAAAATACTTTAAAAGTTAATTTATACCATAATGGCCTTTTTTATTAGCAAGATATTTTTTAATGGCAAAGCTAATATTATTTTTATTTGGTTGCACAAATCATTGATTTAAAAAAAAAATGTTCAACCTTTTTCATCCGGGTTTGCAATGGACCTATATTGGCGATTTTTTTTTTTTTTTTGATGCATCATTATTAAAAAGATAAATTATGTAGGGAAAAAGGAAACTTACGTTGGAGATATTTTCTTTTCATATTTCAATACATGTTAACTACAATTTCTCTCATCATGTCTCCATATTTGAAAATCACTACATAATCCTTTTATTATCAAAGTTACTAAAGATATCATTTTTAATATATGTAATTGGATAATATTAAATCATCCTGGAGTCTTCCATATGATTGCATAAATGATTCTTTACCATCTTCTTAACTGAGAATTTCATTTTCACTATTGTTGTAGAAATTAGAAAAATCATACCAAGCTTTAAGAGTTGGAATATTAAAGGATAAATTTTATTCTTCTTTTTCTCCACCAGCTTTTGAGCAAATTCTCTTAGTCCTTTCATATTTATAAATGCAACATGGATCTCTTGTATAATAAGATGATAACTATATTTTAAAAATTAGTTGGAAAAACTTGGTCGTTCTTATTAATCATGTGTTATTAATAGCTGAAAATGAATCACATTAATTCAAACTTAACATACAAATAAGTATATTTATATTTATTTCATTAAATTTGTTGTTAAACTCTTGAAGTTTCATATCTATCACAGCGTAAAATAGTTTAATTTGATGATGATGTCAATTTATGATTACTTCAGCTTCTCACCTTGATCTTCCTCTCATTATAAAAGTATTATTCATATTTAAAATAATTACATCATTTCCCTCACAAAAAAAAAACAAACATCTTTAATCAAAATGTTCCAACCATCATCTCTCATATTTTGGAGCCTTCGTTAAGATACTTTACCAAAGTACTAACATTTATTTAGTCTTAATTCTTTATTGTAGCACCTATGATAACTCATTCATGACTCCCAATATAATCTTCATCTTATGCAAATTAAAAATAAATTCAAAACAATATATAGAATAAAAAAGGGCCTATGCTTCATCTTTTTACTCACTGCTTGAACCATCTTGTATTATTATCTCAAAAACCTCAATGATAGATCCAAAAATCAGTATTAAATTGATAAGTAATCAATAATGTTAACCCTAACGTGTATCTCAAGCACATTGAAAAGCTACTTCCTAATTTGCCTTTAATCGGATTCTTCACCATTTTGTAGTTGTTTAATGATTTTGTTATACTATTTTTGTCATATTATTTATCATCTCTTGCATGAACTTCGGATATGATTTTTATCCATAAGAACTAGTACTATTTATAGCTTATGTGCAAAATCATGCAAATAAAAAATTGAGCAATTCTTTTATGATCAAAGCTTTTGGTATGTTTAACTCACCACGTATGTTGCTCGCTCCATATTAACCTTGCATATGTAATTGAGATATGCTCAATCCATATTTTACAAAAACTAATTCAATGGCATTTTAAGAGTTGAAGCATATGTCTCTTCTACGTGCATAATCCTAATGAAACGCCCAATAACACAAACTTTTTATCACATATTGTAATCCTCCCAGCATCGTTCAGGACTCCAATATATTCGTATCACTTATATAAACTCATGAATAAAAAAATTTGAAATATGATGATCAACTTAATTCAATGGCGATTATTTTAATTTAAATTGTAAAGCAATATTATGATTAATCCTGTAATAAGAATTATCATAAATGAGTGAAAGAAAATGTGATATAGAATGTTTGAGACATCAGTTTGACAAAACATATTCATATCATCTAATCATAGAAGCTTAATTAATTTCTAAACATTTAATGAATTTTTGGTATCAAAATTTTTTATAGATAGAATTAAAAATTATGCTAAATAATGAAAAATAGTTTTTTGAGCCACATAAATTCTTTTACCTTCTCTAAACATGTTTTCCAACATTGTAAACAAATTTATGTAAATTTCAAGAAAAATAGATGTTTTATGTTCTCCCTTTTTCTAATATAATTTATTAAATATGAAAATCAAGATCTAAAATTAATTCAGCCATCCAAAATATCTAAAAAAACTTCATAATAAACTATTAGACATCCAAAACAAAGTTTGGGCCTAATCTTAATGATCTCTTATCAGTCTAGGCATATATCTTTGTATTTTGTTGCATCTTGAAAGCAACACATCTTCTAAAATATCTTTTACAATTTGTTGTTCTCTAAAAATTGAGTATACCTAACACAATGACACTATTTTCAATTGTTATCTTGAGATAGAGCTTTGGGAAGATAGAGAGAGATTGGGAAAAATCGTGTGAGTTCCAACTATGGAAGAAGAGAAATATTGAGTTGAAGGCACATAGAAAGCAAAAGCAATAGGTTCGTTGTTGGGAAGAAAAAAATATTGAAGGAATGTTGAGAGCAGACCAAAAGCAGAGGCGAGATTTATACATATTGGTTATGTTAAACAATTAGGTTTAGGTGCCAGCTTTCTGATAGCCATATTAAGTAATTATGAGGATACAATATGGCACCGTGCCCCTAAGTCCCCATTATCGATTTGCTTCTATTTATGAGTTTCATTGACTAAATATAGGGTTGATGTTTAAAAGTAGAAATGGAATGAATTAATATTATCAATATAATTGTCAAATTGCAGTATAAAATAGGCTATACCTTATTCTCAATAAGAACTTGTCATGAGTAAAGGAATTAAGAGGAAAACCCATTAAAATAGAATATAAGCCTAACAACTTACGATTTCTTAAAGTAAACTTTTTAGTACAATAATTTTAATTTTTTTTTAACTATTTTGAATCAGTAAAATAGTCGACCCAAAGGAAGCCTAGAGGATTGAAGCACTGCTCCCCATTCAAACTAATTCATGTGTCATTCTTAGTTTATTTTAAAATTTAGATCATAATATGCATAAATACATCAAAGGAAAGAAGTTAAAATTAAAAATCAGGGAAAGGGAAGAAACACATGATCTAATAACTTGAAAATGAATTTGGAAAGTAAAAAATAAATTTTTTTGATGAATGGTGCATATTCTACCTACTGCGTTAAGCCACTATTCAGAGACTTGCGATTATTGGAATCATTTAGATTGTTGGTGCACCTATGTGATTCACTGGAATTGTATAGAGAGTTTCTCTATATATGAAGCTAAGACTCATATACGCTTGAAATGTATGTTCGATGTGGGCTCCAAAAATTCAGCCCCGGCCTCCCCTATAGATTTTTCAGATAGTGTTTACGGATTAAGTTTCTGGGTAAATTTTGGAAGGAAGATGGGTTTGTAGATAAGACACTACTAAGAGATTTTGCTCTCATTTTTCAAGGACTTTATGATCCTAGTTATGGATTCCTATACAAGCAAGCCCCTATAGTAAATTATCCCTCTCGATAAAGAAAGAGAACTTTTGATTAAGGCTATTCATCGATTAGATATATAGGAATAAGTGTTATCTGGCATATAGTAGTAGAATGGGTTTAGGGCATTTGGAAATTAGATATTTAAAATTGGGAATTTCACCATTTTACACATAACATAGATAGTGGGGGAATGGATGATGGACCTAATCAAGATCTCATTGTTCCATTATCCCAGGCAATCATGGTCCTTGGTCTACTTAGTCAGAGGGGGTAGTTAACCCAACCAGATAGAAAGATCCTTATTGGCAGTCATGGGTTACATCATCAAAGTGTACCTGGGGTGGATGTTTATCTAATTAGATAAATTCGAATCCACCATGGCTAATTGAGGGATTTGTGCCCTATTAATTATATCATATTGATTCATTTCTCAAGGATTTGATTCCACTAAGGAACATATTTGTTTTGGCCATAACCATTATCTTGTGGTCCCTTTTGGTGGTAGAACCACTCAATTTAGATGCCCCGATTCATTACCATATCTTGTGTTGCCATTTAGGGAAAAATTCCCAGCAAGAGGATACATACCATGTCCTTATTAGTAGGAGATTTTTTGAGAATGTATCTTAGTAATATTTTTGACTAGACATTAGGTCTACATAAGCTGAAGTAAATTATAATTTTTCCACTCGACAAACAATTGTTGAGGGTGGATAGATTTTGCTTTAAGCATTGATGGGTAACTTTAATTTTAAACATCTTTAGAATTTTTAGATTTTGAATTTTTTTAGCTTTTCTAGGTATTTGGTCTGTATTTAAAAATCAAAATTGACCCCTCTAGTTGAGATCTATGTTCAAAATAACCATCATCAGGGTGACTTTGTGGTTACCTAAAAATATTTGAATTTTGTGGAACTTTGAGGGGCATTTTAAAATATTTAAAATGAACCCCTCTAGTTAGGATCCATATTCAACACAACCACCATCAGGGAATTTATGTGGTTATTACATTTTGTCTGTTGGACCTTGTCGACTCTGCTAACTTATCGACATAGGATCTTGTCCATAGAATTTATGTTTTTATTAATGAATTTCATTTTTCATAAGCCTTGAAGTCCTTATATGAATGTATAGAATTTATATTTTGGTCGACTCCTTGACCATATATTTATTTGATAATTCGATCCGTGTCAACTCATATCTATCCATATTGAAGGATCAGGATTGAACTTCAATTTATTTGTATATCCACGCAGCATCCCTATGCATCACTTGTAAACCCATAACATGTTCATTGGGGCCCATACGAGTTTTATGATTATATATGCCCCTTTAGTGTACCTATTTATATTCATATTATAGTGCATGTGTGGGGGTCATTTTGGACCTATTTAAGGCTGCTCAGTTGTGCAAAAAACTCTCATTTGAATATAACATTCTATATAGAAGTTTGTACATGCCTTCTGTCTGCTTGTATACAGATTACAACTCAGGTGGCATAACATAACACTACAGTCGTTTGTCCTTTACTTACTGAGGATTTCTAATGAATCCTCTGTGCTTACTTATAGATTGACAGATTGAATGCATTTTGGGTTCTTTCATTTTCTTGAAGTAACTAATTGCAAAGTTCTGTGGGCATTATTATCACTTCCATGTAGTCATTATGTTCATTGTACATGGGTCACTTTCACTTGCAAGAAATCCGTACATTTACTTATATGTTGACGTGTATTGACTGTGGGAGGGTCACACTCCGACATGAACTGTATATTCCTTTAAAATTAATACACTCACCAACATCTCTTCTTTGTGGTGCTTGCAAATTGATGCTGTGGAGAGGTCACCATTTTTGTTTCATATCCTAATCAAGTGACATTGATTATAGGAAGATTGCATTTACTTTGAACTTCTTGAATACACCTTCGTTGTAAGCTCATTATATGTTGAATTCTTTTGTCATTTGCAAGGGGCCAAATGACATTAATCACTTTGCAGATTGAATTTTCTAATAGTTTGTTTTATAGACCTTGATCATTAATTCATCATGCTCACTACATATTGATCTTCCTTTATTGATGTATTTTCTTGAAGTTGAGTCATTATCAGTAATAGGGATATCATTGCATTTCCTTATGATTACCCGCTTTGTAAATCAATTGATTATGTGTGAGTTTAGGTGAACATTACACATCTCATATTTTTCTTGCAGCATATATATTAGACTTGCATTCTTGCAATCAACTGTATACACCCTCTAATTTTTAGTTCCTAGGGACTTCCACTAGCATGTTTGAACATATGTTGATTTTCAAGGTACTACGACACTCATCATACATTACATGCAAAATCATTATTGTAGCATTTGATTACATGAGAGATATAGATTTCACATGCTCTCTTTTGCAAATTAACTTGTTTAAACACTACTAGTTATCTTAATTTCTATGTTTATTATTTGTATGCATATAAATTTGATTGAATAGTTTGAGCCATTTTAGTTATATTATTATTTACTTACATGCCTTTTATGGACTTGCTCATTATTTATTATCAATCACTTTCTCATATGTTATCTTTCATTTAGATGATTAGGACAAATTAACATATGCATTTGAACCCATTAATACATGATTTGCACTTTTGTTATTTCCTTGGTCCAGTTTTCTCTGTAATCACAGGTCTCGTTCCATGTTGTCTTGTTCAGCTTGAGTCATCCTTGATCATGTTTAATTCAAGTCCTTCATTCTTTTTTTTTTTTTTTGTTTTAGTTTTTTTTTATCATTTTTTTCATGTTTAAGCTCCATCTGATCCTTTTCATTTGAGTTTAAGTATCTCAAGTCCCCTGTATTGTTCATTGAAGTATCAAATTAAGCCTTCTATTATCCAAATCAAGTCCTTGGTTCACAAAAATTTTTTGCTGCCTCCCCGCATCTCCCTCATTTAGGGAAAACTATGGGAAATTTGGCCATCCCACCATGCTACTAAAGCTTATATGGTTCGTTTTAGGTGAAACTAGGGCATACATCTTTTTATCCCATCATGATATAAGAGCGCCTATAGGGGCTCCAAAGCACCTACAAGAAAACAAAAGTGCCTCCCCTCCATAATAGGTGAGCATGTATAGAGATTAACAACCTTGTTGTATGTATCCCACTGGACTCCCTCCTACTGTGCTATGAGAGCATGTATAGGTTGTTCTCCAGTCTACTGCAAACACCAAAAATGGGATTTTAGATGATTACCCACCTCATCATAGGCCTCACACTGGTTTCCTCACATTGTGTTACGAGAGCACGTATAGGGGATTTATCGATCATCCATAAATGACGAGAAAGGAAATATAAGTAATTTGATATATATATATATATATATATATATATATAATTCGATATTAACAATATACAGGTTTAGAAACATTAGTTAATAATAATACTAAAAACTTTAATTATACTAATTAACATCAATGAATAATAGTATTTAAAAGAAAATGGATAAATAAGAACGAATAATAATTGACAGGTTTAGGATTAAAAAAAAGATTAAAAAAATGAAAAGGAATAGCTTACTGTTTTGTTTTGAAGTTGGTAGGATTTGGGCTTGTGGTTTAGTGGGTTGAAGTAGTGGAAGAGATAGGCTTTTATTAGAATGAGGTGGTTTGATATTGGATAGTAGACTAGATTTGGGCTAAGTTTAGTGGGATATTGGATTTGGATTTAAAGTTTTATAGTGCTGGTTAGGTTGAATATAAGTGAGGTGTTAAGCAAGGAATAGGGCTCAATATGTGCTTCCCATAGGGAGGACACGTGAGGCTAGGCTGAGGAGGTTATGGGAGATGGCAGCTGGGTTCGGACTTAAGGAGATAGGGGATGGGTGGGGATTACAACAAGGAAGGGGAAGAGACTTCAACTCTGTAGGTCAGGTAGGGGTGAAAGTCTTGTGGTTCTACTAGAAGATAGAAGAGATCAATTGTAGTAGATAGAAGGATCAATGGGTATTGATGGCGAAGAGCAAGTATATGAAGTAAGCTACAGGAGCCAACAACTAGGTTAGGTAAGGGCTTGTTCGGCTAGGTCAAAGAGGGAGAAGAGGTAAGGAGCTTAGGGCTTTCTTCATCTTAGAGGAAGCAGGAGTTCGGGTAAAGTTTGATCATAGATCTAGATGTCAGAGGCTTAAATGAAGCAAGAGGAAAAAGCATGAGGCTGATGTTGGGCTACGTGTGAGGTCTGATAGGAAGCTTATGTAGGTTTGTCAGACTCTACTAGAGCTTGCTAGTGGAAGAAGAAAGGTTGGGATAGGTTGGAGATTTATGGAGTTCATGGATTGTAGCTTACAAACAAAGGGAGGGAAGAAGAGGTAGAGTGCTTGGGATTGCAATGCAAAGAGGAAAATTTGAAGGGCTTTGGTTCTATCTAATTTTAATAGTGAAAATGAGTGATGGGGTCATACACGCAGGCTTTATGCAAGCATTCCATGCCA
Organism: Dendrobium catenatum; assembly: GCF_001605985.2. Taxonomy (NCBI): domain Eukaryota; kingdom Viridiplantae; phylum Streptophyta; class Magnoliopsida; order Asparagales; family Orchidaceae; genus Dendrobium; species Dendrobium catenatum. The sequence continues at coordinate 787,731 of NW_021319694.1, read as the reverse complement.
TTTTGCAAGGCGATTGGATACTATAAAAGGATATCTGTATGGCTGGCAGAGATACAGGATGATTCGATAGCTATATAGGTAATCATTTAAATTTTTTTTATTATTCTTCTTTATTTCTCTTTTGGTATAGCATGAAGGTCAACAACTGCCCACCAATAAATATGTATTGCGTCTAGATAGAATCACAATTATTATATGCTAATTGACCCTACGGATCTCCATGAATTATTTGCTATGGATGTCACACAGAGGTCCTTTTCAGTGGATCTCCAAGAATTTTAATGGATGTTATGCTAAGGGCTTCATTTAGTGGATCTCCAAAAGTTGCTTGGTCAACAATATTTTTGACATGTTGGCTTTAGTCAAGCAAGGATCCATAAGAAAGTGATAGAGCACTTCATTCTTAAATTTATAGAGCATTACTTTGTAGATTGATGCTGGTAGTTAGCATTACCGCCCCTTTATCTTCTCTTAACATCATTGGCGCTATAGATTTTAGCATACATTTTTTTGTTCGCATCTTTCTTTACCTCAACCATTTAAAAATTTAATATCTCTAATAAATAATTATATGTTTCATTCGAATTTGTTTGAGCTTTATAGATTCAATAATTTATGGCTCATTCCATAGATTCAGTTTGAATTTTAAGGCTTTGGATCCTTCTTCCCTATGCTTTATGTAGCGGATATTAGTGAAGGATTTTCTGAATTATTATTAATGACTTGTTAGGAAATTTTGTACCTTCTACCCTTTGCTTTTTTACTTTGGTAGGCATGATGAAGGAGTAAATGCTCGTGAGCTAAAACCTTTAAGTTTATATTAAGTTGATGACAAGAAGTCATCGGTGCAAAGCTTTATGCATAATCAACTTGTAGATGATGATATCCTCTTTGTTAAAACTTAGGCTTTATATGAACTTTGAAATAATTTCATTGGCCCTTTGCTTTGTGCTTTCGTGGAGTTATTAAAGAAAAATTCCTTTAATCCTCACTTGGTGCTTTATGGATTTGTTAAAGGATTTATAGGTTTTAGATGATTGGGCGAGCTAGGACTTGATAGCTCTTCATCCTCTGGTTGCTAAAATAGGAGTTCCTCTATTGCAGTATTTCTTATGGCGCATTAAGTGGATAAAATTACCAGTGATTCGCCCATATTTGGGCGTGTTGGATCTAGCCTTTTACACCTACTTAGGCTTCAAACTTGAGCTATGGAAAATACACTTCTACATGTTGATTTTGCTAAAGTTAGTATATTTGAAGTCATCCTTAGAACAATCCAGGATCCCTAGTCAGTGATTTTGATGATTATAAATAATTTTGACTAAATTATTACTTTCTTCCTTAAATATTTTATATGTATTTTTATTTGTGTGAACTAATATTTTAGGTAAAAAACATATTGCTCAAGACTACTGAAGACTCAAGAGTAGGTAGAATAGGATGTGAAAGAGTTTGTAAATTGTATTCTTTTTTCATTTTTCATTTCTTCAGTTTGGCCATAAAAGACTGTATGAAAATTGGGTGATCATGCACACACATAAGGGGAGATTTTTTTAAAATAATTTATTTTTAAAGTGAAATCGTAGTGTAAAATTTTTTGTTGTACTTTACGATCTGTTATATGAGAATAGGCTTAACAACTAAGTGAAAGATTAGTTTCTATGAACTAATTGTACTATATGATCTTGATCATACTATATGATTTGTTTCAATAGCTGCTAGATTAATTTAGGTAAGATTTTCAATTATAACTTTTGAACTATTCATACTATATGTTTACAATCGTACTGTATGATCATATAAAATCTTGCTAAAATTAACCCCCATAATTAGGCAATTAAATTGTTGTTAATTAATGACTTTTTATTTGTACTATACGATCCTTATCAAACTATATGAATAATAGAGACAGAATTTGGTCGTCCAATAGATCATACCGAACAAAACCATAATTTTTGTTATAATTGAATGATATAATATTAATATCTTATTATATGAACTGGTTGAAAATAACTAATCGTAATGTATGAAATATACCGTATAGGACAATAAATAGAGATGGCTTTCAATCGTCAAAGGATTCATCCCATATTAATTGATGAAATATAATAAATTATATTGGATGATCTATTACATCTATGTTATGATGTAGTAATTAAAATTGCATCATCATTATTTTTCAAGGCATTTTTATTTTGTTAGTTTCTGCATAAAAAAAATTAAAATTTATTATTTCTAAGTGTTTTGAAAAATCCAAAAATATTAATACTCTTCCTTAGGATTATTTTTTAAATGAACCAGTTCACCCTTCTCTTGGCGCATCTCATGTTTCAAGTGGTATTAGAGCGGGTCTCAATAATAGTGTTTTAGAAAATATTGAGTTAAACAATCAATGACACATTTTGTAATCGTAATACTATAGAGGGCTATTCAATAACCCGTCCACCTTTATTTGAAAACATCCCATTTGATTTCTGCAAAATTTGCATATCTATATTTATATATTCCATTAACTATAGAATTTGGCATATGATTAAAACCAGTTACTCACTTCCATCACATACTATTAATGGTGTTAAAACTAGTATTCCCTTTAGTGAATGGAGCAATAAGGAAAGGGAACTTGCACAGATGAATGCTAAGTGTTTGAATTGTTTCTTTTATGCTTTAAAATATGAAGACAATATGCTAGTTTCTACATGCCCTACCAGAAAAGAGATTTAAGATAGGTTGTGTATCACCTACGAAGAAATAAGAAAAAAGTGTAGGCTAAACATTCTTTTGCATGAATACAAAGTTTTTCACATGAAACCTAGCAAGACTATGTGAAATGTACTCTAGGTCCACCCAGTTAGTAACATCCTTTCATGCAGTATGTACAAAATTATATAATTTTGAAACTGTCAATAAGATTGCTTTATTTTCCTAGATTTTATGATGAAAAAAAATTGCAATTACTTAATCAAAATATTTAAATGTTTACTAAATTTACAATTTACTTGGATCACTATTTTCCTACAAGGGGAGATCCAAAGGAAAAATGAAGCACGAGAAAGAAAAAAAGGAGAAAACTATGGCACTAAAAGAAAAATATTATGATAGTAATAATACTTCGGCAAATAAGGAGGATAAAATAGCCTTGATGATGCACTAGTTTAGGAGCTTTTTGAAAAGAAAATAAAAATGTTATCAAAATAAGTGAAGCAAAGTTAAAGATCATAAATATACTAAAGTTTCATTGGATACAATTTGATTTGAGTGTAGGAAGCCAGGTCACCTTTCAGTTGACTGCCCAAATCTAAAGACTAAGTTAATCAAATAATAGGGTGAAGAAAATCCAAAGTACAAAAGGGGAAAGCAAAAGACATAGAAAACATTTTGGGGTGACTCTACCTCAGAATCATCAGAATAATAAGCAAAGGAGGAAGTAACAAATTTGTGTCTAAATGCTAAAGATAATCTTAATCAATTTCATCAACATAAGATATGTCAACTCTCCTATGATGAATTATTTAATAGTTTTGAAAATGTTCATGATTTGTTTAGGAAACTTAAGATAATGTGTACTAGTCTTAATACTAAATTTTCTACCTTGCAAAAAGAGCAATCTAGTTTAATTACGGGGCACTTTACTTTAGATAACAATCATATGGACTTATTAGATGAGTTTGATGCTTTAAATAAGAAGCATATTTATTTATTTGATGTACACAATTCCTTAATAACATCACATATTAAGCTAGAAAAAGTATTTAATGATTTATATGAACTTACATGTCAATTAGATAGTAGTGAGCATGAATTGAAAGTGGAAGTGGCAAGCTACAAACCTGTAAATAAATATTTACAACAAAAAATTACTACACTAGTAAGAAATAAACCACCACCTTCAATGGCTCAATGGTGAAACTCCTCAACACAGCATGCATCACATAAACCTAGAAAGCGACACCAACATACACATAAGTTAGTGAACCAAATTCCTAGCTTTAGGTATTACTCTTGTGACATGTTATAACACATAGCCCACACTTCAAGAATCTATCATAGGATACATTTAGTATGGAGGCCTAAATTGCATTCATCACAGCATAACTTGCTTACACCTCATTTATTAAAGCTTAAGGTGGAACTCAAACTCACTTGGGCTACCAAAACTAACCTTCAAATGACATTATAGGGGTGCTCTCATAAAAGGCCTGGTGGGAGCATGTGGTACCAAGATAGTGACTACTTGACGCATATGACTGGTTATATAAAAGAGCTCATCACACTAGAGGCCAAGTCTGGAGGGGACGTGACATTAGGAGATAACACCACTAGGAAAGTGGTCAGATCGTGTACAATTGGAAACTCTAAACACCTTATGATTAAAAAAGTTATATTAGTTGATGATTTAAAGCATAATTTGTTAAGTATTAGTCAACTGTATGACAAAAGCTTTGAAAAAAAATCTTTCTAATTAATACATGATTAGTCTAGATAATAAACTTGTGTTAGAAGGAAAATGAATGAATAATGTTTAGATGTTAGAATTGAATTGTATTGAACACACAAATTCCTTATGTTTAAAAATAATAATAGATGATTCTTGGCTATGATATAGGAGACTAAACCATACGATCATGAAAACACTTTAGAATATCACTCAGAAAAACCTAGTTAGAGGCATACATAATTTAGACTTCACTAAGGATCACTTTTGTGATGCATTCCATATAGAAAAATAAGTAAAATGATTATTTCATTCAATCAAAGATATCAACATCTCTATGGCACAAAGAAAATCTTCATATGGGCCTATTTGGACAAGTTAGTATAGCTATCCTAAGAGGGAATACTTATGGATTTGTTATAGTAGATGGTTTCTCCATATTCACTTGGGTAAGATTCTTAGCACATAAGAGTGAGTCATTTAATAAATTTAGAATCTTCTCCACTTGGATTCAAAGAAAATTAGGCTTTAAAATCCCAACAATCCATAGTGATCAGGATGGAGAATTTGAAAAAGATAGGTTGGAATCATTTTGTTAAGATATAAGAATATAAAATAACTTCTCTGCCCTTAGGGCCCCTTAGTAGAATGGAATATCTAAGAGAAAGAATAGAATATTAGTTGAAGCTACTAGAGAAATATGAGGTGAATACACTTAACCTAGATATTTTTGGGCACGAGTATTGAATACTGCTTATTATGTTTTAAAGAGCGTGATTGTTATATCCAAACTTAATAATTCACCCTATAAACTTTGTAAAGGTAGGACACCCAATATTTTCTACTTACATGTTTTTAGATGTAAATGCCTTTTCTTAACCAATGGTACATCACACTTAGGATAATTTGATACTAAATATGATGAAGACGCCATCTTAGGTTATTCATATATAAGAAAAGGTATTTGAATTTTTAATAAGAGGACCCTAGTAGTAGTAGAGTCTACCCTTGTGGGATTTGATGAATCAGATAAAAACTCTGAACCTAAACCTTAATAAGAATAAGAAATTGTGGTCATCAAGGGGTAGAAATCATTGCCATAGGAGATAGGGTAGAACCATATGAGCATTTGCTTAGAGATTGGAGATATTCTTCTAGTCATCCTGGATATTTGATCATAAGAGACCCATCTGAAGGTGTAAGAACTAGGTATGGACTTTGGAAGGAGGTTAGTCATTTTACATTTATCTCGATCATTGAACCCACCAATATAGATCATGCCTTAGAAGATAAATTATGGATCCTAGTAATGCAAGAAGAGCTAAACCAAATTATTAGGAATAATGTGTCAGAATTAGGCAAGAGACCTAAGGAGCAAAGTGTGGTTGGAACAAAGTGGGTTGTCAAAAGTAAAATGAATGACTATGAAATAGTAGTATGAAATTAGGCCAGACTTGTACCTAAGGGGTATAACTAAATTGAGAGAATAGACATTGAGGAAACCTTTTCCCAATCACTAGACTAGAAGCCATAAGAGTGTTATAAGTTTTTTCTTGCTTCAAGTGTTTTAAATTATATCAATTGGATGTTAAGAGTGCCTTCCTAAATGGAGTAATCAATTCAAGTGTTTATGTTGAGCAGCCCCAAGATTTGAAAATTCATAATTTCAAAACCATGTTTTTAAAGGCATTGTATGGGTTAAAGCAAGCACATATGGCTAGTTTGAAAGGTTTAGCACCTTTCCAAAAGATGGAGGCTTTATTAAGGGTAGCATGTACACCATCCACTTCCTAAAAAGGTTAGGAGAAGAGATACTCATTATTAAGATTTATGTAGAAGATATCTTATTTAGATCTTCAGATAAAAATCTATGTGATGAATTCTCAAAAATAATGATAACAAGTTTTAAATGAGCATGATGGAAGAACATAATTAATTCCTTGGATTTAGTGTTAAACAGATGGAGAATGAAACCTTCCTTAGCAAATCTAAATACATCAAGGATATTCTGAAAAAATATGAAGTGGACAATACAAAGGCTATGAACACTCCCATGAGCACCATTATTCTATTAGATAAAGATCCAAATGAAAAAATTAGTAAATCATAGAAAATATAGGAGATTAATTGGATCTCTTATCTATATGACAACTAATAGATCAAATATAATGTTTAGTGTATGTCTCTGTGCCATATTTTAGGTTAACTAAAAAGAAACTCACTTAGCTACAGTCAAGAGAATCCTTATATACCTTCTAGGAACCCTAAACTTTGGAATGTTGTATCCTGACACAGTACATCTTTTGAAATCATATAATATACCTTCTAGGGTAGATAGGTAAAGCACTTTTAGAACTTGTCAATTCATATGAAATCCTTAAGTTCTTAGTTTAGTAGAAAACAAAATTAAATAGCCCTTTCAATAGCTAAAATAGAATATAGAAAAGTAGGGAATTGTGTTGCTCAAGTTTTGTTATTAAAACAACAACTCTTAGATCTTGGACTACCTGTAAAAACCATTCAAATTATCTATGACAACCCTAGTGTAATCTGCATATAAAAAAATCCAATTCAACACTCCCGTACAAAGTATATAGATATTAGTCATCACTTTATAAGAAATCATATATCTAAGGGAGATATAGAGGTGCATCATATAGCTGCGGGAGATCAACTGGTAGACATATTCACAATTCTACTACCTATGTCTCTTTTAGCACCTTGAGGAAAAAACTGGGTGTTATAGATATTCATGCTTAATCTAAGAAAAATAAAAATAAAATAAAATAAAATATATTATATTTTCAAATAATCTATCATATATGTTTTGAACTTAAATATATTTTTTTTTTGTGTGCATATCTTAGTTTATTTTATGTTATTCATTAAATTAAATAAAAAAAGTTATAATGTATGTTGTTTGTCATTTATGTTAAAATTTCTAAAAAAAACAAAATTTAAATTTTTCTTTAGTTTAAGATGTTTCATGATCATCTCACAAAATTCTCAACTTTTTGTTCATATTATACAATACGATTCACGGTCGTACCATACAATCTTCACAAAAGTACAGATCCAAGCCCTTTATTTAATAAATGGACTAGATTGGCTAACTGATGCACACATTATATAGTATGAACCACTACTCATACTATATTATTCATGAGGAATTAAATCCATTTGGTATGAAGTTATTGACATTCGTATTGTGTGATACCTCCCTTCGTACAGTATGATACATGTGTCAAATAGGATTAGGATGACTTTAACTCGGTCGATATGATAATAATTGCATTTCATATTTTATGATCACCCATTCATACTATACGATACTTTTCATTAATGGTTGTATCGATGACTCCTTGGGACAGAAAAAATTCCTTAAGATCATCTAGTACCATACTGATCGTACTTTATGATTTGACTACTTTTTCAAGCAAGTCATCCAGATGAAATTTTTGTTCTAATCATATTGTACGAATGTCTTTGTATTGTACGATTGGTAAACAACTCTATAAATTGGAGGCTTTGTTTGATTCAACTCATACAACTTCGTTCCTTTAAACACATCCTCTCAAACATTCTATCCAATGGCTGTTGGAAGCAAACATGGAAGACTGATCCAGGGGAGCTCCTTCTCTTCTCTTCTTTGCGACAATCTATTTCTCTCTATCATAAAGAAGATGCCTACCATAAGTTCATAGAGGCAAATAACTTCCCATCTTGCATGTTAAACCAACTAGCCTTGAACTTTGAGGTTATGAACCTTTTTTCCCACACCACTCTTCACTTTCTTCTTACCCTGGCCTTCCCCTTTAACTCTAAGCTCATATATGAAATCCTAGCAAATCTTATGATAAATTTAGAATGCACCACCTTGATTTTGTTTATCTACAAATGAAATGTAGAAATCACTAAGGAAGATCTAACATAATACATAGTACACTCTACCAAAAAACCTCATTCAAAATCTCTTATCTCAAATGAGTTTATTTGAACTTTCATTAATATGCTACTTCGGAATTTGGCCTCAAACCAACACCTACCCCTTATTTAATCTTTAACTCAAAATGCCCATATCATCCAACACATCCTTCGAATATCCATTATGCCCAAAGCTGGGGATCAAATGAACATATCCCAACTTCTATCTATAGTAACTTATTTAATCAGGTGAGTTACCAAATTTGATGAAGCTCAAATAATTATAGACTACATCCATAACATGACCACTATTCAACATCCAAGTACCTTACAAAAATAAAGCATTGCATTTGGACATATCATAGGGAGCATCCTCGACACCAAATACTAACTTAATTTACCTATTCCACCTGATAATCTTCTTATCCTTTATATGGATGCCTCATTCCATATTTTTTTCTATTAGGGGAAAGAGCACCTTGAGCTAGATTTTGGTGAAGATGGTTGTCCTCCTGTAGGAGGACCACCACCACTAATACCACCACTTACACCTACCTACCCTAAGGATGATATAGCTCAGCATCTCAAGCAACATAAATCTCAATTGGACTACCACATGGAGAAACAACAAGGATTGCATAATGAAGATATACATTGGTTTAGTGAATGATTTACATTGATATATTATCAACTTTACTCCATCCATTCATTCTTTCTTCCACCACCACCACCTCTATATCGGGATCCAGCTTTTGAGTAGTTTTTATTTGCTATATTTTTTATTGAACTTATATTACTTTATTTATTTGGTTATGTGGTACTCCTCTACTTGGAGATGCCAAAAGTCAAAAAGATGAATGTTTCACTGATTGTATGTCTTGTTATTTTTTTAATATAATCATCTACTTACATTTTTTATATTCTTTTTTGTGGTCATAAAAAAAACATAGACAAAAAAAAATTAACTTAAAGAATTTTTTTGTAACCTCTCATATTTTTGAATCAATCATCTAGTGAGGGAGAACATAGGAAGAAATAACACTTATCTTGCCTATCAACTAATATTATTTGATATCATAAAAATGATAGAGATTTTTGCAATCCCATATCCCTAGTCTATGATTTTTAAGATGAGAAATAATTTTGACTAAATTACTGCTTTCTGCCTTGAATATTTTTTATAATATTTTTGTCTATGAGCACTAACATTTCAAGTAAAATACACACTGCTCAAGCAGTTGAAGACTCAAGACTAGGTAGAATAGGATGTGAAAGAGTCTATAATTTGTATTGTTTTTTTTTTTTTTTTCATTTCTTGAGTCTGACCACAAAAGACTGTATGCAAATTGTGTGACTATGCACACACAGACAGGGGGAGATTTTTTTTTACATAAATTTTTTTAATGGAAAATCATACTGTATGATTTTTTTTTCATATTGTATGATCTTTAATCTAAGAATAGGCTTAATGTCTAATTACAAGAGTAGTTACTTTGAAATAATCATATTATACAATATTGATCATATGATTTCTTTCAATTTGAAAACCCTAGCGACCAGATTAATTTAGGAAAGATTTTGAAATTTTTTTTGAACTATTCGTATTGTATGATTACAATCATATTATATGATTATTTGAAATCTTGCTAAAATTAACCCTTGTAATTATACAATTAAATCATGGTTTATTAATGATTAATTATTCATAATATATGATCCTTATCATATTGTTAGAAGAACAGAGATGAAATTTACTGGATGATCTCTAGATCATACTATACGATATGTTGAAAATTTATGAACTATTCATTCTCCTTCGTATTGGATAGGATTGGTTTTAAACTGATCATACTATACAAACTTGGATTGTATTATACAAATAATGATGGATAAATTGAATTTTTAGGATTTCTTGAAGCCTATTATAAAAGCAATTCTTTAACCTATTATTATATAGTTGTGAGAGAGGAACGTGGCTAAGCAAGAAACACTAAGAGGGAACTTTGGAAGAAAATTATAGATTATGATAGGAAGGAGAAGGTGAGAATGAGCACATGGGAGAAGGAGTGTGAGGGGAGTCACACGGTTACTCTGGGCTAGTTACATGCTTATTGAGAGAGGCTTCTTAATTATTCCTTGAGGCTCTCTGCCTTCTCATGGAGGAAGAAAAAGTAGCTAATAATCTTTGCCTGTAAAAGGAGTTTTGTTCTCTGCCATACCAGGTTGGTAAAAGAAAGGTTTGTAAAGGCTTCTCTGTCTTGATAATGGGGCAAATGGAGTGCCACTTTATGTTAGTGCAATACTAAGAGTGGAGGATTCTGAGGAGTGGATATAGGTTAAGTTTTGACCAAACCATTTTAAAATTTTGTGTGTTCGTTCTATTTTTGCTTTTTGCATTTAGCTTTTTGCACTTCATCTTAGATATAACTTGTTGATAAATTTTTGAGATCTATGTTATATTGTGATAATTAAAATTACATTATCACTATTTTAAAGGCATTTTTAGTTTATTTTCTTTTGCATATAAAAATTAAAATTTATTTATTTATTAGTGATTTGAAAAATCCCAAAAAATTAGTACTTCTGTTTAGGATCATTTTTATAAGCACCAATTCACCCCCTCTTAGTGCATCACGTACTTTCAATCTTTTATGGTTTAAGATTAGGAGACTACCCACATGCAGTAGTTGCTCATGACCCATCCCTCCCACTAGAAGTTTAATTGTCCGATAAATTAAGAGAATTTTGTGGAACATGACTACTTAAATCTGTCGAGTGAAATTATCCTTTATACTTCTTACAGTCCCTACTTACAGGTTGATGAAGTGGGGGTTTTGCTAATATGTCCTTTCTTATGGCATGTTGAGTAGACGGAGCTGCAAATGATCCAGACATATTTGGCGTGTTAGATCTGGCCTTTTACACCCATTCAAATCTTTAACTGCCTTAGGATATTAAAAGACTTTAGGTTGTTTTGGCATTATTTATTAGAGGTTGTAGTCACAAAAAATTTTATTTTTTTACTTTTGAAATATTCATACTTTAGAGGAAGTGGTATCTCAAACTTTCAAAAAATCACCTATAAATACTTTGAAAAGTATTTGTTGTATTATTTAACATGATAGAATATTTGTAACGATAATTTTAAAGATTTATTATGGAATTTCAGCATGCAGCGTGATGTCGAGTAAATAAATATTTAAAATGCCCCATGTCTCACAAAGATGCCTTAGAATAGAATAATTTTAGAATTTTTATATTTTAAATATTTATTAGGTGATCTATGTACGTAGTATAATATAAACCCAAATTAATACTTAAAATGTCCCCTATCTAATAGGGTGATTTTTATAGGCTTTTTATTTCAAGATTTTAAATATTTATTTGAGGATCTTGGCATGCGGTGTGATATCGACCTAAATAAATATTTAAAATGTCACAGTCTTATGGGGGATTTTTTAAATGCATTATTGTAATAAAAGAGAATTTTAAAATATGATACATACTCTTAAGAAAGTTGCTATTAGCATGTTTTACATTCTTGCAACTTATATTGTTTTTTATGATTCCAAATATTGTTTTATGTGTAGTTATCTCCTAACACTTTTTAGAATAATTATTTTTGCTCTTGTATGTACTAATATTTCAGGAAAATCAAACTCCAAACCATGAAGACTTCAAATCAAATTCAACATACAATCCTTTGTAAATTGAAGCTTTAAATTGTTCTTTAAATTGAGAGGGAGTGATTGTAATTGACTGAATAAAAACACACACACACACACACACACATAAGTAGATTTTACAAAAGTTGTACTGATCGTACGGGACGAACCTAGTTTGTATAGGACGATTAGGTCAGTTATCTCCTCATACGAGTAATGGAACGATCAGGAATCGTGAAAATTTTTCTAAGTCCTGATCGTCCAGGATGAAGTTATTTTCATCCCAGGACGATTTAGGCTCTGTAAAAATTTCATTTAGACGAAATCTATAATCGTGCCAAGACGACTTGGTCTCTATAAGAATTTCGTCCAGACGAACTCAAAATCGTCCCAGGATGAATTCCTCTCTGTAAGAATTCATTCAGATGAAATTCATAATCGTACCAGGAGTTGTCCTCTGTAAAAATTTTGTACAGACATAATTCTGATCATCCCAGGATGAAGTGAATCAACACTTCACATTCTGGCGGCGCTCTGCACTTTTTGGGAACCGACCTCTGGAATAACTGATTGTTCAGACGAACCTAGTTCGTATGGGATGATAATCATGTACGAACACAATTCGTACCAATAGTCATTAGGATCATTTCTGACACTCTAAGTAAAATCATTCGGGACGATCCATGATCGTACAGGATGATCCATTATGTGTTAACTTGTAGATTTTACAATTTTGGATGGTTTTTCTTGTCTCTCCTATATAAGGTCCAATTTTTACTGCCACCCAATCTTTTTGCTCATTGATCTTCATTTTTATTGGAAGAAGAGTCAAGGAGAGAGTGTGAGAGAGCATTCAAAGGAGGATTCCTACCACTGGAGGACGAAGGGTTCGCTGGGTGTTCAGAGGTAAGAATCTCTACTTGTGATTTGGGATTACTTCACTCTTTTCTTTCTTTCTTCAAGATTTCTTGTGAGGAGATCTATCAAGGAGATCCGGTTCTCTGCCGACACTTGGAGAGTGTAAACAGACGGAGGGTTCTCTGCCCACACTAGGAGAGTGTAAACATCCGAAGGGTTTTCTGCCCATACTAGGAGAGTGTGAAAGTACGAAGGGTTCTCTGCCCACACTAGGAGAGTCTGAAAGGACGGACGGTTCTCTGCCAACACTGGAGATAGTGTAAAAGGAAGACGGTTCTCTACCGCACCGGGTAGTGGTGGAAAGAGTGTTTGTAAAGGCTTCTCCGCCTTGTTGTGGGTATAAAAGGAGAGACACTATTGGTATTAGTGCAATACTCGTAGGGTGCCTCCGGGAGTGGATGTGGGTCTGGTTTAGACTGAACCCCTATAAATCTTATGTCTTTTATTTTTACTGCTTTTTATTTTTTTACTTTTTTTTTTCTGTTATAAAATTGTGGTTGAAAAAACTTTTTTTCAAAAATCCATTAAAGTTTATTTTCGGTTCAATATACTCAAGAGGGATAATTTTTTTAAAATTACCAATTCCCCCCCCCCCCCCTCTTGGATAGCCTTGGGACATAAACTTAGGTTTAACAACATAATTCATAGTGAACGAGTTTCAACATATGGTTTCGGAGCTTTGTTTCAAAATCATAAGTTTAAACTACTTTTTTGATTAATGTAGATGGCTACATTTGGATTTCAAAACACACCTGAGGGTTACTCTATTACTAGACCTCCACTGTTTGATAATATACCTTTTGATTTTTGGAAAATACGCATGTCTACTTTCTTACAATTACTTGATTATCGTATGTGGATCTTAGTCCAGGAAGGATATACTAAACCAACTAGATTAGTTGATGGAGTTAAGGTTGAAACACCTTTTACAGACTAGACTGTTGAAGAACGTGACTTATCATAACTAAATGCTAAATGCTTAAATAGTTTCTTTTGTGCTTTAAAATTTGTAGAATTACATGCGGATTTCCACTTGCAAAAGTGGAAAGGATATATGGGATAGTCTGTGTATAACATATAAGGGGACTAATGAGGTTAAATAATCTAGACTTAATATCTTGTTGCATGATTATGAACTATTTCTCATGAAACCTAATGAATCCATTTCTAAAATATACCCAAGATTCACTCAAATAGTCACCTCTTTGCATGCACTTGGTAGGGAACTAATAAATGATGATATGGTTAATAAGATTCTTCTTTGTTTACCTACTGCTTATGATGCTAAAATTACTGCAATTATAGAATCCAAAGATCTAAACATTTATTCTAATGACAATCTTCTTGGTTCACTTATTGCTTACGAGCAAGGAGTTAGTCAAAAAAAGTTTGATGCAGGTGAACCACGAAAGGAGAAGAACATAGCACTAAAAGTGGAAGAGTCTGAGAGCGAACATACACAACCTGAGGATGAAGATGACATTGTATTAATGACTAGACAATTCAGAAGCTTTATGAAAAGGAAGCAGAAGAGACGCCAGCAATGGAATAGAGGTAAATTTAATAGAAATGACAAGGTTTCTAATGAAGTAATTTGCTATGAATGCAGGAAACCTGGTCATTTCAAAACAGAATGCCAAAAACTAAAAGCTACTCCTAGCAAGGAGAAGGTAGAGGAGAAACCAACTATGAAGAAGGGGAGAAAGAAGTTTCAAAAAGCTTTCTGGGCGGACTCAGCTTCAGATTCATCAGAGACTAAGAAAGAAGAGGAAGTCATGAATTTGTGCTTAATGGCTGACAGTCTTGATCACTCAAATCAAGAAGAGGTATGTGACTTAACTTATGATGAATTAGTTGAAGTTTCTGAACACATGCATGATGCATATAGAAAAATGAAGAAAATGCATGCTAGTCTAAGTATAGAATTTGAAGAACTAAAAAGGAACATGAAATCTTTAGAAAAGATCATGCTTTGATTGATAACAACCACATGAAATTACTTGATGACTTTGATGACTTGAATAAAAATTATGAGAATTTAAAATCATCCTATACAGAACTCGAGAAAGATTTTAAGAATTCTAAGGATGAATTTGAGAGCAAACTTTATAGAACCAATTATACTAATCATATTTTAGAAGATATGAATTCATTTTACAAATTAATGATAAAATCTCTCGAGGATAATAGGATACCACCTAAACTTGAAGATTTTACTAATCCTATTTTGTATCCTAAATTTATGCAATCCCTCAAAAGATAGATGAATGTTAGAAAACTTAGGAATCTATTTCCTAAAGTAAAATGTAATAATTGTGGATTGTTTGGATATATAGCTCACACCTGTACTTTGAAGATAAAAACTAATTTAGTGTGGAGACCTAAGATGCATAAACCTAGGCATATCATACATACATCTGATTATAAATTGCTAAAAGGTGAACTCAGACTTGTTTGGGTTCCCAGGTCTAACGTTTATTAATTTTGCAGAGTCGCTCTCACATAAGACCTCGTGAGAGCATATGGTATTTGGACAGCGAATGCTCAAAGCACATGACAGAAGATACTGCTCAATTCATAATGTTGGAAGCCAGGAGTGGAGGCAAGGTTAGACTTGGAGATAATACCACAAAGAAGGTGGTTTGATCAGGTATGATTGGAAATCTGAAAAACTTTTTTATATACAATGTGTTATTAGTTGAAGGCATAAAGCATAATTTGTTAAGTATCAGTCAGCTATATGATAAGGGTTATTGTGTAAATTTTTTTCCTACTAGCTGCTTATTAAGCCTAAATGGTAAAGATGTTTTGAATGAAAAAAGGATAAATAATGTTTATATGCTATATTTAAATTGCATTCAGTCTCCTACTGCTTTTTGTTTGAAAACTGTTTCTGATGAGTCATGGCTTTGGCATAGGAGACTTTGTCATTCTAGCATGAAAAACCTTAGGAGGATTACCCAAAAGAATTTAGTGAGAGGTATACCAAAACTAGACTTTACTAAGGATCATCTTTGTGATGCATGTTAATTAGGAAAATAGGTAAAGTCCTCTTTTCAGTCTAGTAAAGATCTTAGAACTAGTAAACAATTGAAAATTTTACACATGAATCTTTTTGGACCAGTTGGAACTGTAAGTCTAGGAGGGAAGGTATACGGATTTGTTATTGTGGATGATTACTCAAATTTTACTTAAGATAGATTTCTATTTAATAAGAGTGAATCATTTGAGGAATTTAGAAATTTTT
The DNA here is from genome assembly GCF_001605985.2 of Dendrobium catenatum. Taxonomy (NCBI): domain Eukaryota; kingdom Viridiplantae; phylum Streptophyta; class Magnoliopsida; order Asparagales; family Orchidaceae; genus Dendrobium; species Dendrobium catenatum. The sequence continues at coordinate 771,542 of NW_021319694.1, read as the reverse complement.
CGCCTTGGATTCAAAGGAAGTTAGGGTGTGAAATTATTTTTATACAAACTGATCATGGAGGAGAATTTGAGAATGAAAGATTTAAAGATTTTTGTAAAGAAAAAGGAATTGGTCACAACTTTTTTGCACCTAGAACCCCTCAGCAGAATGGGGAAGTCGAAAGGAAAAATAGAACATTAATAGAAGCTGCCCGAGCAATGTTGGCAGAATATTCATTTCCTAAATATTTTTGGGCTGAGGCGGTTAGCACAACATATTATATTCTGAATAGGGTGAATATAAGTTCTAAATTAAATAAAACACCCTATGAGTTGCTAAAAAGGAGAACACCTAATTTGTCTCATTTGCATGTATCTGGTTTCAAGGTGTTCACTCATAATAATGGAAAATCTGCCTTAGAAAAATTTGATCCAAAATCAGATGAAGGAATTTTTATTGGATACTCAAGTGTTGGAAAATCTTATAGAGTATTCAATAGAAGAAATTTAGTAATTGAGGAAACCACACATGTTGTATTTGATGAATCTGGAAATATGGAAGAGCCAAATATTGTAGAAGATGAAATTGAGATCAACTCCCAATAGATTGATAAATTGAACTTAGAAGAAAATGTGGAAGAAAATTTGGAGATAGAAAACCCTTTTCCTAGAGATTTGAAATTTTCTAAAAACCATCCAAGAGAATTGATCATAGGTGAACCAAGTGAGGGTGTAAGGACTAGGCGTGGATTAAATAAGGAACTCAATCATTCAGCCTTTATTTCAACTATAGAACCCACCAATATTGATCAAGCACTTTCTGATGAATTTTGGATATTGGTCATGCAAGAAGAGTTGAATTAATTTGTAAGAAATAAAGTTTGGGAATTAACTTCAAGGCCAAAATATCAAAGTGTTGTTGGAACTAAGTGGGTATTCAAAAAAAAAATGAATGACTCAGGAGTAGTCATTAGAAATAAGGCTAAATTAGTTGCTAAGGGGTATAATCAAATTGAAGGGATTGATTGAGAATTTTACACCTGTAGCTAGACTTGAAGCAATTAGGGTTTTGCTAGCCTTTGCCTGTTTTAGAGGATTTAAATTGTATCAAATGGATGTCAAAAATGCCTTTTTAAATGAGGTAATTCAAGAGAATGTGTTTGTAAAACAACCTACAGACTTTGAAAATTCTAAATACCTAAATCATGTTTTCAAGCTGAAAAAGGTATTATATAGATTAAAACAGGCACCTAGGGTTTGGTATGAGTGGTTAAGCACCTTTTTACATGAAGAATCTTTTGAAAAAGGAAGTGTGGATACAACTCTCTTTTTGAAGAAATTTGAAAAGGATATTTTCATTGTTCAAATTTATGTGGATGATATTATTTTTAGATCTTCAAATAAAAATCTTTGTGATGATTTTTCTAAAACAATGAGTTGTGAATTTGAGATGAGTCTAATGGGAGACTTAAGTTACTTTCTAGGCTTTAGCATTAAGCAACTTGAGGAATGTACATTTTTTAGCCAATCTAAATATGTTAAAGACATCCTCAAAAAATATGAAATGGATAATGCTAAACCTGTTAGTACTCAAATGAGTTCCTCAGCTCAATTGGATAAGGACCCTAAGGGAAAATCTGTTGATCAAAAGAAATTTAGAGGGATTATTGGATCTTTACTTTACCTGACTGCTAGCCAACCCGATATCATGTTTAGTGTTTGCTTGTGTGCTAGGTTTCAATCAGATCAAAAATAATCACATTTGACAGTAGTGAAAAGGATTTTATGATATTTTCTAGGAACTCAGAACTTAGGAATTTGGTATCCTAGGTTTAGCTCTTCATTTAAAATTATTGGTTATTCAAATTCTAACTTTCCAGGCTGTAGGGTGGATAAGAAAAGTACTTCTAGAACATGTCAATTCATTGGAAATTCATTAGTTTTATGGTATAGTAGAAAACAAAATTCAGTAGCCCTATCTACTGCTGAAGCTGAATATATTGCATTAGTAAGTTGTATGGCACAAGTACTTTGGTTGAAATAACAGTTGTTTGATTTAGGATTAACTATAGGAACTATACCAATTTATTGTGATAATACTAGTGCTATCTGCATTTCTAAAAATCATATTCAACATTCAAGAATCAAACACATAGAAATAAAGCATCATTTCATAAGGGATCATGTATCTAAGGGAGAAATTAAACTAATTCATGTTACAACTGAAAATCAACTTTTAAAAATTTTTACAAAACCTTTAGCCTTTGATACTTTCAGTGCAATAAGAACAAGACTAGGTGTGATAGATTTAAATGCTTAAATAAAAATATTTTTTTCAACTTTCATGTTGGTTTATTAATTATTTTTTTTATGTTTTTATTTGTGTGATTTCTTTCCTTTTTTAGAGTCTATGTTTTCATCGTTGATTTTGGTATTTTTGTGTTTTTGATTTCTAGTTTTTGTTTTGAGTGGAAAAATAAATTTTTTTTGGGTCATCTTCGTCCGGGACGAAATCATTTCGTACGGGACGATTTGTGTATTATGACAATCTGTCGGATTTTAACCCGTTTGAGTGTAGTTTTTTCTTAATGTACTTCGTCTGTACGATCATTACGATCGTCCAGGATGAAATATTTTTCAAATGACTGGACGAATGAATAGAGTAGTTGAACGGATAAGACAGTTATTAATATGAACTTCGTCTGGACGAACACATGATGGTTCGATGTAGGGGAAAGTTTCAACTGCCATTAAAATGATCATTATTTATGATCGTCCGGGTTGAACACGTGTTCGTCTGTACGATCAGGATGGTCAAAAGTCTGTACGAAAGGATGCTTCGTAAGTCGCAATTTTGAACGGAATGGATCATCTCTACGAAAAACCGTTTCATTTTGAACGGAATGGATCATCTCTACGAAATTTTTTCGTACGGGATGAACGATTATTTCATACGGGACGAAATTTTTTCGTCTGGTACGAACAAGTCATTTTCAATAAATAGGAAGGCTTTTTAACTCAATATTCACTCGCTAAACATCACTTTCAAACCCTTTCTTACTCTAGATCATTCTCAAATGGCCAGATGTAGCAAGCGTCAAAAGGTATTAGCAAAGAAACCACATAGGAACTCCTGTGAAATTTTTTTTTCCAAAGCAAATGAGGATTCCTTTCCAAGATTTGCTTCTGCCAAAATTACACCTTCCCGAGTTTTAATTCAAGAAGATATTATCTTTCAGGTAATGCAATTATTTTCTTCAACTCAATTTCGCTTTATCCTAACTCTCATCCACCTCCACAACAAATAAATGTTCCACTACTTTCTAGCCAACATGTCCTTCAACTCTGACCACTCTGTGATTCACTCATTTATTTTCAAACAAAAAGTAGAAATCACTTAGCCAGACTTAGGAGCATTCTTGAACTTAAGGACTGAAGGAGGTAGAGCCCATACCTTAATTACCAATGATACATATAAGTGGTATGAAATAAATAGGGTAATTAGAGGAAATGGCATAGATGAATATGTGGCTAGGGTATCTGGTCTTGTTAGAAATGATCGCATCATCCAGCACGTTCTTAGAACTTCAATCATTCCAAAAGCTGGTGATAGAATAAATATTACCCCACTTCTCTCTATGGTGACTTTCTTAATCATGAATAATGAGCCTTTAGATGAAGCCCAACACATACTCGATTATCTTTATGGGCCTTTTGAATTTGGCCATGCTGAACAAAAAAGAAAAACAAATATTGCTTTAGGTCACTTAGTTACCTTTGTCTTAGAGAAGAAACACAACTTAGTGCATCCTGATCAAGAGTATGAAGAACCGCTCTACTACAACGATGCATCATTTAGAGAAATCTTCATGGAAGATAAAGGAAAATCACATGCTAGTGATACAGAAGAAGAGGCTGAAGATATACCTGCTCCTGCTAATGAACCAAATTATCAGCATTTGGTTGAAAGATTTGATCGACTAGAGACTCATTTTGATCAACGCTTTGATCATATTGAGGCTCAATTTCAGTAGCAGCAAAGTGACATTGGTTTCATGAAAGAGCATATGAATGAAATTAACACCAATGTGATGTTATTAAGTTCATACTATAACTTCTTTGGTGATTGTTGTAGTTGTTTCTTATGTTTTTCTGTAGTTTGTTTGTGTTGATTGTATCTTTTTTATTAGATGTTTTTTATTGATATCTAGTTGTGATTGTAGAATCCTTAATTGATATTAATATATTTTTTTTTAGCTTTGAATTGTTTTTTGAAATGTGTGTGAGTAATTATGAATATTATTAGATTTTTTAAACTTAATAGTGCTTTAACCTAAATTATAAATTAAAATTAATTTCATTAGAAAATCTAATTATTCTAAATTGAAGTGATGCTTATAACTTGATATTATTAGGATTTTTAATTTCATGTCTCTTATTTAGACTACATTGTCTTTAATATTATTATTGCAATTTAGATATTTTCTTATTTTTTATTTCACTTTTCAATAGTATTTATACACTTAGAAAAATTTGAAATTTTAGATTATTGATTTTGAAAAGAATTCAATTACTATTGAAAATTGTATAAATGTATAAAAATCAAAAAGGAATGCGCAAAAGTTCGCACAAAGAAAAAGAGGCGCAAAATAAGCCCAAAAGTAAAAAAAAAATTGATGAAGATGTGCAAAGCGCCACATGTGGTAGTTACTTTTTTCCGGACTCTTTTAATCTCTTAATTCAAATTGATCTTCTGTTCATTTATAATTGACATTGAAATTTGAAATATAAAATTTTTTATTCATCCTTAGTGCAATGATTTTCTTTATCTTAGTGTCTAAATTGACTCATGCCTTTGATAAATTTTTTTTCTTATCTATGTTATATCACTTCTTAAATTATATGAAATTCTATGATTTGTCTAATGTTTTAATTTTATTTGCATACCTTATTTCAATCACTTTCAAGATTAAATTATCAAATGAATTTTATACTTCTGCTTACATTTCAAATCTTCTTTTCTTCTTCACTTTTTGCTGTTGTCAAAAAGGGGGAGAAATTGTTGTTTGTTTTATTGTTTATGATTTTTTTTTGTATGTCATTTTTTTTATGTCATTTTGTCATTTTTTTTTAATTGTGTGTTTTGTATAAAATTTTTTAAAAACAAAAATTTTGAATTTATGCCTCCTTATTTTTCATGTATTCATCAATTCAGGGGGAGTTTAGGAGTTTCTTAGAATTTGAATTTTTACAAACAATAATTGTTTTGCCATCATCAAAAAGGGGGAGATTGTTAAGAAAGTTGCTATTAGCATGTTTTACATTCTTGCAACTAATTTTGTTTTTTATGATTCCAAATATTATTTTTTGTGTAGTTATCTCCTAACACTTTAGAAGAATTGTTTTTTCTCTTGTGTGTACTAATATTTCAGGAAAATCAAGCTCCAAACCATGAAGACTTCAAATCAAATTCAGCATACAATCCTTTATAAATTGAAGCTTTAAATTGTTCTTTAAATTGAGAGGGAGTGATTGTAATTGAGTGAATAAAAAAAACACACACACACACATACACACATAAGGAGATTTTACAAAAGTTGTACTGATCGTACGGGACGAACCTAATTCATACAGGACGATCAGGTCAGTTATCTCCTCATACGAGCAATAGAACGATCAAGAATCGAGAAAATTTTTCTATGTCTTGATCGTCCAGGACGAAATTATTTTCGTCCCAAGAAGATTTAGGCTCTATAAAAATTTTGTTCAGATGAAATCTATAATCGTGCCAGGATGACTTAGTCTCTGTAAGAATTTCATCCCGACGAACCTAAAATCGCCCAGGACAAATTCCTCTCTTTAAGAATTTCGTTCAGACGAAATTCATAATCGTACCAGGACAAGTTGTCATCTTTAAAAATTTCATCCAGATGAAATCCTGATCGTCCCAGGACGAAGTGAATCAACAGTTCGCATTTTTGCAGTGTTCTGCACTTTTGGGAACTGAACTATGGAATAACTGATCGTCTAGATGAACCTAGTTCGTACTGGACGATAATCGTGTACGAACACAATTCATACCAATATTCATTAGGATCTTTTCCAACACTTTAAGTAAAATCGTCCAGGACGATCCATTACATGTTAACTTGAAGATTTTGCAGTTTTGGATGGTTTTTCTTATCTCTCCTATATAAGGTCCAATTTTTACTACCACCCAATATTTTTGCTCATTGATCTTCATGCCTATTAAAAGAAGAGTCAAGGATACTGTGAGAGAGCATTCAAAGTAGGATTCCTACCACTAGAGCATGAAGGCTTCGCAGGGTGTTCAAAGGTAAGAATCTATACTTGTGATTTTGGATTACTTCACTCTTTTCTTTCTTCCTTCTAGATTTCTTGTGAGGAGATCTGTCAAGGAGATCCGGTTCTCTGCCGATACTTGGAGAGTGTAAAAAGACGGAGGGTTCTCTTCCCACACTAGGAGAGTGTGAACAGCCGAAGGGTTCTCTTCCCACACTAGGAGAGTGTGAAAGTACGAAGGGTTCTCTGCCCACACTAGGAGTGTATGAAAGGATGGACAGTTCTCTGCCAACACTGGGGATAATGTAAAAGGAAGATGGTTCTCTGCCGCACCGGGTAGTGGTGGAAAGAGTGTTTGTAAAGGCTTCTCCGACTTTCTGTGGGTGCAAAAGGAGAGACACTTTTGGTATTAGTGCAATACTCGGAGTGTGCCTCCGGGGAGTGGATGTAGGTCTGGTTTAGACCGAACCACTATAAATCTAGTGTCTTTTATTTTTACAACTTTTTATTTTTATGCATTTTTTTTCTGTTATAAAATTGTGGTTGAAAAAACATTTTCTAAAAATCTATTAAAGTTTATTTTAGATTCAATATATTCAAGAGGGATATTTTTTTTTTAAATTACAAATTCACCCCCCTTCCCTCTTGGATAGCCTTGGGACATAAACTTAGGTTTAACAACCTAATTCATAGTTAACGAGTTTCAACACATACATGCTTATTAAAATGTATGAAATACATAACAAATTAAACATTGCATTTTCCTTGGTAACTTTATATATGATACTTCTTCAAGTGCCGACCGTTTATAAGTGGCATAATCCTCTGACGGTCTAGATCAATTAATTGATAGTCTCCTCCTTGATACACCTTCTTAATGAAGAAGGGTTCTTCTTAATTGGATACAAAATTTGCCTCAAATTTTTTGTGTGGGATGATTGGTCTTCTTAACACCTACACCAATTTGTTTCTTGGAATGCCCAAGGATGCACCATAAGATCAAATGATTTCACCATTCTTTCTTAGTAGATTTCTAGGTTTTGCTGAGCCTTTAGTCTAATCTTGTCGAATGCATCTAGTTTTTTTCATTCTCATGCAGACATTCTGTTCTTGCTTGATACCATATTGAATAGCTACTAGTAGTGATGGTAGCTCAATCTCTAATCGTAGCACTTCCTCAACCACAAACACTAGTGCATAAGGACTAGCTTTGGTCGACATTTTTTAGGTCTTTCAATATGCCCATAATGATTTTATAATTTAATTGTGTCACTCCCTTTAATTCTTGGTAAGTATCCTTTTTAATAGTTTTACCAACATTTTGATGAAGGCCTCCGCAAAGCAATTTTCTCTTGGTTTGTATATTAATAAGTATGTACAATCATTCTTATACTGATCAACAAACTTGTAACTTTTAATACTTTTGAATGTCATACCATTGTCCAAGATTATGCGGTGTGACACATTGAATCTATAGATAATATTATGGGTAAAGAAATTGATCACATGCTTAGATGTGACTTCTTTAAATAGAGCTACATCTACCCATTTAGAAAAGTAGTTAGTTCTTGCCAGAATAAAATGATGTATAATTGATGATAGAAGATCTATCTGATCGATTATATTTTTACCCTAGCATTTGAAATGCTAAGATGTTATTGTTTGGTGTAGATCATTTGTTGGATGATGAATAACATCATATTGGATCTGATGCTCATAGAAACTCTTGGCATGGTCGATACAATCCCACACCATTATTAGCCAATAATAACCCATTCTCTTGATTTTAACAACCATCTTAGGACCTAAGTGATGTGCACCACGAAGTCTTTCATAAACTATTATTACCATTCTATCAGCTTCCTTTGTCTCTAAGCAACTTAGCCATATATGGAGAAAAGCCCGTCAGTACAAAGTGTCATTGAAAAATGCATATCATAATGCTCTTTTTCAAATTTCCATAACTAGGGATTTCTTTACTGGGAGTATTTTTTCTTTAGAATGGTCGATGAATTGTTGCCTCTAATCATCTCCTTCCTTGATGTTTAGGTAATATAACCATGACTTCGAGCATCTACATGCTTTATATCTTTTAACTATAAGGAATTCCTTTTGGTTAATATTCAGTAATGATCTACTAGGGAGGTTAAGAATCAATTGGAGTTGTATCCTGCTAGCTTAAAACTAGTATTCTCTCCTCTTATGAGAATTATAAGTTTGTTAGCTCAAAGACTTGGCAATTATAAATCATAATTAGTATAGGCTCTTCTTCATCCATATTAGCTACATTGTTGGATAGTTTTAGCCAAATAATTTACTCTATTATTTTGACCGTGAGAAACTTGAGCTATCCTAATATATGGCACTTATTTTAAAATCTTGAGAGCTCATCGGTGGTAGTAGGTCAATTTAAGTTTGTAAATCTTGTAAATATTCATGGCTTGATTATTACAATCTGTGAGTTATCAAAGATTTGGAAATTTTGGATTTTAACATGGATTGTAATCTCAAATCCTACTATTAGAGATTCATACTTAGCATAACTATTAATGCCAAGCTTAATTAAATTGAATGAGAATCTCATAATACCTCCATCAGGTGATATGAAAATGATATCAATGCTGGCTCAGGCTTGTATAAGATTTGGGTGTCGGGAAGGTTTAATCTTTGATGGCCATTCAAAGTACATCTCCCAGAATGATAATTTTTAATTCTCCTCAACCTTTATGATTTCCTCATCGAGAATATCTTCATTGAGTGGGGAATCTGCCGTGATAAGATGTTCGGAAAAAAACTCTACCAGAACTTATCCCTTTACCACATTCTATGTCATATAAAAGATATAAAACAATAGTAATAGTAATGCCCACCTATCTAAATGACTTGTTGATGCTAGTCCTGTCATACAATACTTTAGCGGATTGATCTTTGATATCAGTGAAATCTTATGAGAAAGTATATAGTGACGGAGTTTATGGACTGTAAAGATCAACGCCAAATAATGCTTATCAATTGGAGAATAGTATATTCCTGCTCCAATCAACCTTTGGTAGAGGTAGTAGAGCATATTTTATTTTTCTTTTTGGTTATATTGGGTCAATAATACTCTGAGGGACTCTTATAGTGCTGTTGTGTATAATATAAGTGGCTTCCCTGTAATTGGCACTGTGAGAATACGTGGATTTAACAAGTATCTTTTAATACTATCAAGTGTTTCCTAGCACTCTTCATCCCACTTTAAATAAACATCTTTTTTCATCAATTTGGAGAATTGATGGAACCTACTTGTCTAATTTCATATGAATCACTAAATTAAAGACAATTATCCTTGTAAAGATCAAAGTTGGCACAGATTTTTATGAGGCAACATTTCCATGATTGTTATAATTTTGTTGGGATTGATCTCTATTCCTCGGTGATGAACAACGTACACCAAGAATTTACTAGAGGAGACCCCAAAAGTACATTTGAGAAGGTTCATCTTTAATTTAAACTTTTTGATTCCCTCAAATATAATCCTCAAGTCATTTAAATGATTTTTTCGATCCATGCTCTTGATGATGAGGTCATTTATATATCACCCAACTTTAAATGAATTAACTCATCAAATATTCATGTCATTTCTCACTGGTAGGTAGCACCAATATTCTTTAGGCCGCAAGGCATGACCGAATAAAAAATATGTTAATTAGTATTCTGAATGATATGTGCTTTTAATCTGTAGGTGCCATTTTGATTTGGTTGTACCCCGATGATCTGTCAATAAATGATAATATGTTGTAGTTGGACATGTTATCCACTAGTAATTCTGATATTGGGAGTAGAAAGTCATCCTTTGGGCACGCCTTATTGAGGTCTCTAAAATCAATGTAGATATAGATATAACCATTATTCTTCTTATTAAGGATAATATTTATAATCTAGTTAGCATATTTTTTCTTTTTGGATGAAGCTCACTTCTATGAGCTTTTTTATCTCTACAATCACTTATTCTTTAATCTCCAATCTTAGTCTCCGTAGAGCTTGTTTGATGGGTGATGCATCAAGTGTTTTTTTTTTTTTTTTTTTTTTTGAAGAAATACAGAAATGCATTAATTATAAAAGAAAAGACACCTATTACAAACTAGGAAATAGAAACTAATGATACTTTTTTCAACAAGAAAAAGGAACCTTATTAAAAAATTTGTTAGTTCAAACTCTTCATAAATGATATGAAACTCACTATTTCGTATTTTGAAACTATTGAGATGCAGGGGATACCAAAGTAATAAACAACCCGAATTTTGATTAGTATCCCAGAGTTCCCATCCAGTTAGAGAATGTGACTTAGTAAAGATTCCATAATCACTTAAAAAAAGTTTAAAATAAAAAATAAGATAAAAAAGAAGCTAAAAAGGAAAGTACAATTTAACAAAAAATTCCAAAAATCACTTAAGAATATCATTGAAAGATATTCCATAAGCTTTAACTAATCTCCAAAGTTGGCATTAAATGATAACATTAATCCAATAATTTTGATGATAAGCTCCATCTTCAAGTATCTTCCCTCTATGTTGAAGTCATTGGGAATACCTTCTTGCATTTTATTGAGGTAAAAGAGAAGAAGAACCTCTCATGCCGTTCTTCACTTTGAATTCAGTCATCCTTCTTCTAGGAAGATCTTTCATCGGCCCTAAAGATTGAAGTTCTTTGAACAAAGAGTGCTTAGAACCTAGTGACTTACTCTTTATAAAAAGACTATTGTCTTTTTTAAGATCAGCTTTTTTAAAATTTAAAGAGATATCCGAAGGAGGAGAGGTATCTCTTGGTAAGCAAAGGCTGATTTTGAATTCAGGATCATTAGCTGGTTTAATATCAGCATTAATAATAGACTCAGCCGGTAATTCTATTAGAGAAGTTGCACTTACCTCCTGAAATTCTGCATTCTTAATTTCAGCACTTTGAGTAGAATTGGCATCTTTAACTCCTTCATTAGTAGCTTCAACAGATTCAGATTCAAACAAAGGTTTGTTAGATCTCTGAATTTCAGCACTTTGTGTAGAATCGACATCTTTAACTCTTTCATTAGTAGCTTCCTTAATTTCAGGCAATTTGAATTCAAATTGCTGTTAAGAAACAGCAAATTTCCTTCCACATCCACGATATCTATCAAACTAATTGCTGAATTTAATTTTTGAATTCCCTGCATTGATTCAACAGATTCTGCAATAGTAGGAATAACGTTGGGAATTTCATATCATTGTTTAACTATCTCATCTTCTTCTTCCTTATTTTCAGCAACCTCCATAGTTGTCAAATGATCTTCAGCAACACCTGCACCAGAAATTCCATCTTCTTCAACAACTTCTAAGGCTCCATTTTGGATATTAACATAATCATCCTTTGAATCAGCCATGGTTGAGACAACTTTAAACAGCTTTTTCTCATGATTAAACCTTTTTTTCTTGAACTTCACATGCATCCAAGGCCCAAAATTCTCAGATTGCAAAGAACTGAAAGGAACCTCTTTAACCAAAGGATTTTGATTATGTGTTGAATTAGGACACACAGAATCAATGTGGCCGATTATTCCACACTTGAATAAAAAAGCTGATAAATTTTCATATTCAAATTTCTGAAAATGCCTTCCACCCAAATTTCATAGGGGAGTTTGGAATTCAAATTAACTCGAATGCAAGCTCTAGCAAATTCCCTTCTCCCCATCTAAACATGTTTCCATCCAATAAAATAGGAGTTCCAATTCTAGAAATAATTCTATTGATATTGGATTCATCCCAATAGTGAAGAGGCAAATGAGGAAGAAGAACCCAAATTGGAGAAGAAATTCCATTCAAAGAATAAGGAGAGAAAGTAGGAGACCAATTGTCTAAGCCTACCACAAAACCCCCTACAAACTAAAGACCTCCATTAAGAACTTCTTCCTTGGCTTCTTGAGATTGAAATGAACAAAGGAGCCAATCTAGACCAAGCAATGTAATATGAAATCTTCCAAATTTTGACCATTGCTTTCTTAATTCAAATGAACACTTGGAAAAAGGATAATTTTTTCTAAGAATTTTAACAACCAAGGAATTGTTCAAGATTTTAACATTAGATAATTCCTTTTCCTTGTCAAGAATGATAACATTTTCATCTCCTATATCATCATGTATTTCACCTAATTTTATTTTAATGTGAGGTTTTTTAGTCCACACATTTGGGATATCCAATTTAGGAGAAGTAATTGTATTAACCATGTCCTTCTTCACAATTTCAGCAAAACTTTCTCCTGAAGAAGATGATTCCTTATCATTTGCACATTCAATGATAACCTTCAAACGATTAGGCTTATCATTTAAGAATGAAATTATTTCCTTACCTTTACTAGAAATCGGCAATGATTTTTCCCCAGCATTTAAGCCTCCCTCTTTAATGACTAGAGGGGATTCCAAAATTCTAAAAGAAGATATTCGTTTGAAGGAGAATCTACCTTTTGAATACAACATGATTGGACTCACGGTAGATAGTGAATTTTTGGTGTTCCGGTCATCCTTGGATGACTAGCCACCATTTTCCATCTCCAACAATGCCACACGAAATCTTCAAGATCTTCTTCCAAAACCTTCCTTAATTTATGGAGCTTCTCTCTCTTCCTTGGCCGATCTTGACCTCTTTTAATGGTCAATCTGTGAACTACTATATGAGGGGTAAGCTAGGCATATCAACCTATGTATATGCAAAGTAGTCCCTAAATTCATATGGAAGTTCTTTTACTTCTTTTATTTCCTCCTTAGGCAAAAGGGCACTAATGAAGGTTGGGCAAGGATATTCCTTAGTCTGAGAGGGCATAGTTGAAAAGTGATGACATTTTTTGAAGGATTCTTCAAGATGTCAACCATCGAGAATATTATCTATATGGATCCTCATTATAACTCACTTTTGATAAATTTCTTTAGTTGTGGATCTCTAGGGGTACACATTAGATGACACACCATTCTTATATATATATATATATATATATATATATACATCTCTATATTTATTTTCCCTTATGTTGGGACCTTTTAGTAGTGGATTCTTGGATATGCGTCTAAGTGTCACACTCTGATGCTCACCATACATATCTTGACATTTTATTTACTCTTTCATTATAATAGATGGTACTTTATACCTCTATCAGGACCTTTCAATTATGACTTTTTTAGATATAGTGTCTAAGTGTCACATTATGAAGTTCACTATATAGATCTCAGTATTTTCCATACTTTTTTTTATTATTATAGCACATACAAAACTAACCAAAGATGAAAAGAGAAACCAAATTGCAATAGAGTTGCAAAAAATTTGTAAGCTCTGAAAATTTGACCCTGACCTCACCCACCTTTTTTGGGGGGAGTTTTAATGGGTTATGTTCCAAGAAAAAAGTTTTAAATGTAGATGGGTTTGTAGATAAGACACTACCCAAAGATTTAGCCATCATTTTGTGAGAAATTTATGATATGAGTTCTAGTTTGATATAGGCGTAAGCCCTTATAGTTAATTACCCCTCCTGATAATGATAGAGAACTTTTGTTTAAGGCTAGTCATCAATCATATACATATGAATACATGTTATCTGGAATATAGTAGCAGCTTGGATTTACATCATTTGGAAATTTGATATTTAAAATTAGGAATTCCTTCATCTTACACTTAAAGTGGATGGTGGGGGAATAAATGATAGACTAAATCAAGAACCCATGGTTCTATCATCCCGGGCCATCGAGGTCCTAAATCTATATAGTTACACGAGGTAGTCAACCCAACCTGATAAAAGGAACCTTGTCAGCAACCATTCGCTACATCATCTAAGGGTACCTTATAGAGATGGGGTGAATATTTATCTAAAGTAACAAATTTGAATCCACTTTAACTAATATAGTGTTTTGTGCTATATTAATCATATCATATTAATTCATATCTAATGGATTTGATGCCACTAAAAATGTATTAGCTATGGCCATAATTATTATCTCATAGTGCCAATTGACAGCATAACCACTCAATTTTGACGTCCCCATGTCAAAATCATTTATCCTACGACACCATTTGGAGGCAAAATAATAAGTTAGAGGACACATACTACATCCTTACTAGTAAGATATTATTTGATTATGGATCCTAATTATATTTTTGATTAGGTATTAGCTATATGTATGCAAAAGTAAATTTTAATTAGTCTACGCAAGAAAATATTATGAATGGTGGATGGATTTTGTTTTAAACATTGATGGATAATTTCAATTTTAAACATTTTTAGATTTTTGGGATTTTTTATTTTGTTTTGAACTTTTATGGTTGTTTTGGTGGTATTTGAAATTTTGGAATTGACTCCTCTGGTTGAGATCTTCATTCAACACGACCATCATCGAGGTGACTTTGAGGTCACTTGAAAATATTTGAATTTTATAGAAGTTTGAGGCCATTTTAAAATATTTAAAATTAACCCCTCTACTTGGGATCTGTATTCAACACGATCATCATCAGGGTGTTCTTAGGGTCATTTCATTTTGAATGTTGGACCTTATTGACTATGCTAACTATTCGATAGAAGATCAGGTCCGTAGTCTTTATGATTTTGTTAATGAATTCCTTATTCATAGGCCTGGAATGCCTTATATAAATGTATAAAATAAATATTTTGGTTGACATCTAGACCGTATATCTGTTTGATAGTTTGAGTAGTGCCGACTCTTATTTATCCATATAGATGGATTAGGCTCAAACTTGATTTTGTTTATTAACCCGCATAGTATCCCAAGACATCATGTGTATACCCATAACACACTCGTCGAGGCCCATGCAGGTTTCATTACTATATATGCACCTTTAGTTTATTTATGTGCATTCAAATTATATTGCAAGTAATAGGGCGTTTTAAACATATTTAACATTGCTCAGTTGTGTGGGAAACACTACAGGAAAAACGCCATTTTTTGGCGGCCATTTTCGCCGGAAAATGGTCAAAATCCGTTAGAAAATTGCATTTCCGACGGATTTCCGGCGGAAATATTTTTGCCGGTTTCACGCGCATCGTTAAAGGACTTCCGGCGTAAAATAATTCGCCGGAAACATTTCCGGCGAATTTCTGACGGAATTTTTGCTGGAAAAATATTTCTGTCGAAATTTTTATGCGCCGGAATGCCAAGAAAAAAAAATTTAAGCGTAGTAGTCATTGCTCCCACAGCTCCAGCTCCCCTAATCTTTTTTTTAAATAATTAAATTATAATTTATTTTATTATAATTTAAGTTATTAAATTAAATAATTTAAGTTATATTTTAAAATAAAAAATATTTAATTTTTAATTTCAGTCGGAAATCCGCCTGAAATTTTGCCGGAAATGTATTAGAAAAAAATACGTCGAAAGACCAGTCAAAAAATTTGTCGGGAATTCGCTGAAAAAAATCCGTCGGAAATCTGCCGGAAAATCTGCCGGAATTTGCGACGAATTTTTTTCCGCCGGAAATTCTATCTGAAATGAGCTGTTTTCCTGTAGTGAAACCCTCATTTGAATGCAACATTCTATTTAAAAGCTCATACACACCTTCTATCTACTTGTATACAAGTTATAGCTCTGGTGGCATTTCATAACACTACAATTATTTGTCCATTTTTTATAGGTAGACTATTGTGCACTACTTATCGCTTCCTACAGGTGAATTATAGTGCACTAACAAATCACCTGATTTATCCCATGGGGGTTTGCATTTGTTACAGTCATTTGACATCTAATTCATAGATTACATTTCATATGTAAAGCAGGTCTTCTATAATAACACATAAGAACTCATATTTTATGTATCACTTTATTTTTTTTCTTATGGACAATGAATTGGGTGTGCAATGGGTCTTCTATGATAGCTCGTAAGAGCTTATTCTTATCGTATCCCTCCTACATTTGTTTGTTGGTGATATGTTAAATGTAAAACATGTCTTTTGTAGCATAGTGGATATTCATACTCATCCATAATTCCTCTTAATGGAGGTAGCATAGATCATATTGTATCTAGAAAGCCTCTTATATTTGCATGTGGTTTCTTGCATTCAATATATGTCATTAATGGAAACTCATAATATTTATTGCCTGTTGGACATACATTTGCATGAGAATGGCATATTTATTTGCCTAATGACTATCATTGGATGTAGTAGTCTTCTTGCATCCATTGCATATCGCTAGTTGTAGCCAATAGGTACACTATCTTGTACATAGTAGTTCTTTCATTATCACATGCAGGCAGGTTGCATCGAGTACAGTATGCAATTTCACTTATTACCTATCAACTTCCTTTACCTGCTGAGGATTTGGAATCAATCCACTGCGCTTATTTATAGATTGGCTAATTGAATGGATTTAGGGTTCTTTTGTTTTCCTGAAGTAACTAATTATAAAGTTTCTATGAGCATCATCATCACGTGCTTGTAGTCATTATGTTCATTCTATATTGGTCTCTTTCTCTTACATGATATCAGTACAGTAACTTGTATGTTGAATTATATTGATTTTGGGAGGGTCACACTTTGACTTGAACTTGATATTACTTTAATGAATAAATACACTAACCAAACATTTCTTCTCTGTGGAGCTTGTAAATTAATTTTGTGGAGACATCACCACATTTATTGCATATCCCAATTAGGTGACATTGATTGTACGATGATTGCATTTGCTTTGGACTTCTTGAATACACCTTCGTTGTTAGCTCATTGTTTGTTGAGTTCTTTTGTCATTTGCAAGGGTTCAAATGACGTTGATCACTTTGCATATTGCATTTTCTTAAGGCTTGCTTGATAGGCCTTGAACACTAACTCATTATGCTAACTACGTATTGATCTTCATTTGTTGATGTATTTCTCGAAGTTGCGTTGTTGTCGATATTAGGGATACCAATGTATTTTTTCTTGATTACTCGCTTTGTAAACCAATTACTTGTGTGTTAGTTTTGGCGAACATTGCAAGTCTTTCATTATTCTTGCAGCTTCTATGGTAGACATGCATTCTTGCAATCGACTGTATACACCCTCTAATTTTCATTTTCTATGGATTTCCATTTGCTTGTTTGCATATAGATGTTGATTGTGAAGGTGCTACTGCATTCATCATACATTACATGAAAAATCTTTATAGTAGTATTTGATTACATGATTGATATAAATATCACTTGCTCACTTTCATCAGTTATCTTGGCTAAATACTCTGAGTCATCTGAATTTCCTCGTTCATTATTTACATGCATATCAATTTGATTGAATAGTTTAAGCCATTTCAATTAAATCATTCTTTGCCTACATGCCTTCTAAGGACTTCCTCATTATTCATTAGAAATTTCTTGCTTATATTTTAGCTTTCATTTAGATGATTAGGACCAATTAACATATGCATTTGAACCCATTAATCCATGATTATCACTTTTGTTAATTCTTTAGTCAAATTTTCTTTGTAGTCACAAGTCTTGTTTCATGTAGTCTTGTTCAGCTCGAGTTCTCCTTGATCAAGTTTGATTCAAGTCTTTGTATTATTATTATTATTATTATTATTATTATTATTATTATTATTATTATTATTCTTTTTTGTCATTTTGTTTAAGTTTAAGTTCCCTATGGTGCTTTTCATTCGAGCTCAAGTATCTCAAGTCCCTTATATTTTTTATTGAAGTTGCAAAATAAGTCTCATGTTGTCCAAATCAATTACTCGGTTCACCAAAAATTTTGGTGGCCTCTCGGTGCCTCCCGTATTTAGGTGAAACTATGAGAAGCTAGGCCATCACACCATGCTACTAGAGTTTGTATTGTAGGTGTCGGGGGACACCGAGCCATATATCTTTTCATCCCACCATGTTACAAGAACATGTATGGGGGCTCCAAAGCACCTGCTTCAAAATAAAAGTCACTCCCCACCATAATACTAGAGTGTGTATATGGCTTACTCACTTCGTTGTATGTGTCGCGTCGGGCTCACTCCTACTATGCTATGAGACCACGTATAGGTGTTTCACTGATCTGCCACAAACATCGAAAATAGGATTTTAGGTGATTACCCTACTCATCATAAATGCTGCTCTAGTTTTCTCCCACCATGCTATGAGAGAACGTACATATGGTTTGTTGATCCACTGCAAATGACGAGAAAGGGAGAATCAAAGTGAACTGAATAACAGGGATCCCCCCTCTCCCATCTTTTTTTTCTTTCTCTTTTCTTTTCTTTTTTTCTTTGACTTTTCCTTTTTCTCTTTTTTATATCTTTTTTGTCTTCTTTCTTACGTGTTTTCCCCTTTTTTTTCTTTCTTTCCCTATATATAATTTGATAGTAATAATATACATGGTTAACAACATTAGTTAATAACAATAATAATAACTTTAATTATACTAATTAATGTCGACAAATAATAATATACTAATGAAAATAGATAAATAAGAATGAATACTAATAAATAAGTTTAGGATTAAAAATAAGGTAAATAAATGAAAAGGAATAGGCTTACGTTTACTTTGCAAGTTAGTAGAATTTGGGCTTGTGTTTTAGTGGGCTGAAATTGTGGAGGAGAAGCTTTTTTTGGAATGAGGTGGGTTTGATATTGGGTAGTGGACAAGATTTGGGATGAGTTCAGTGGGTTTTGGGGTTGGGCTTTAGAGGTTTATAGGGCTGGTTAGGTTGAATATAAGTGAGGTGTCTGGCAAGGGAGTATTGGCTTGCCGTAGGGAGGATATGTGAGGCTCCGCTATAGAGGTTAGGGGAGTCGGTGGCTTCGTTTGGTCTAGAGGAGATGGGGGATAAATGATGCTTACTACAAGGAAGGGGAAGAATTGTCAGCTATATAGGTCGGGTAGGGGTGGAAGTCTTGTGCCTCTAGTGGAGGATGGAGGAGATCAACTCTAGTAGATGGAAGGCTCGATGGGTTTGGATCACGAAGGGCAAGTATAGGAAGAAAGCTATAAGAGCTTGCAAGGTAAGGTAAGGGCTTGCTTGGCTATGCCAGAGAGGAAGATTAGGTGAGGAGCTCGGGGCTAGCTTCGGCTTAGAGGAAGCAGGAGTTCGAGTATGATTTGGTCGCAGAGCTAGATGTCGGAGGCTTTGACGGAAGCAAGAGGATGACGTTGGGCTACATGTGAAGTCTGATCAGAAACTTATCGGGGTTCGGTCGGACTCAACTGTGCTCGACAGTGAATAAAGAAAGGTCGGGATAGGTAAGAGACTGTGGAGTTTGTGGGTTCGAGAAGATAGGCTGGTTTAGGGAAGAGTTCGTGGCCGGATTGCTACTTGCAAACTAAGCGAGGGAAGAAGAGGCGGAGGGCTTGGGATTGAAAGGCATATAAGAAAATGTTAAGGGCTTTATTTCTATCTCGTTATAACAGTTCGAATGAGGGCGTTGTCACACACACGGGCTTGAAGCAACCATTTGACATTGTTTTGCAGGGCGACGGGATACTGTAACAGGATATCGGGATGGTTGCCATAGATATGGGATGAGTCGCTAACTATGCATGTAATCATTCTAAGCTTTGTTTTATTCTTCTTTGTTTCTTTTTTTGTTTTTTGAGAAATTACAAATTCCATTAAAGACTAGAAATTATTCAAACTACAGAATGAAAAATAACTATCACATTACTTCTTTATTAAACTAAACAAAGAGGAAGGAATGTTTCAAAAAGAAAGATAATTAAAACAAAAACTAATTTCTAAAGACAAAGTAGCACAAAAATCAGTTACTTTATTACATTCTCTCGAAGTATGAAGAAAAATAACTTTATTGAAGTCTTTCAGAAAGAGTAGCTCCGTAGTAATTCAAGTGTCTACTTGCCACCTTGATTTCTTCTTGGATTCTTGAAGGAACTTGTTAACGTTAAGATTATCATCTTCAATTATTACACATTTGCTTTCAAACATCCACGTTTAAATAAATTCCCTTATCAAAAAATAGTCTCTTTTTCCAATTGATTTATATCCCAACGAATCTTTTACTTCCCAAATTCAAGAAGAAATCTACCTTCATGGTCTCTGATTATACCCCAAATGCCTGCAAGATTAGAATCCAAAAGAGAAGCATCCACATTAATCTTGATCCAAACTAGAGGTGGAGGATGCTAGAAATTTTCTAACTCCATATGGAGACTAGCACCATAGTTAACTAGCATTGGATAAGTAGACTGTTTAATGGTTGTGGATAACACATTAGCAGCAATTAACAAAGTAGGAGATGTAGACATTCCATGCTTAATATCATCTCAGCTTTTTCAGGAAAAAATATTGTTGTACAACATACCTTCACTATATTCATATGTTGTTTAGAGAGTTCTCAGAGCTTAGCTAAGAATATTTCCAATGACTGAAAAATAGGAATTTAAAATCCCCATTGTCTCAAATTAAAAAGGATATCAACTAAAAATTTGAAGTTGTCTATAATATGAGAGTAACTTTCAACCTCTTGACATCCTCTAGCACAAAGATTATTATGTGAAAGCCTTTTATATTTTGAAAATTCATTAGTAGGTATAGCTTACCTCTTAATTTTCCACCAAAAAATTTGATCTCTCGGATGAAGCTTTAATTTTCTTATCCAATTTGATTTCCCAAAATCATCATCTTCAAAGTTGTATTTAATCAATTTATCAAATGCTAACACTGATATTGATCTTCCCAAATGCTGAAATAGGGCTTCGATCCATTTAATCCTCTTCTCCATCATGATTAATAGATACTTGCAAAATTAACTGGATAATATTTTGAGGAAAAAAACGATGCAATTCAGTAATATTCCAACTTCCATCAGGAAATAAAAATTGACAAAGCATATCACCATTCAAACCAACACAATCAGCTAGTATTGGCCATTTTTTAAAGCAACAGCCATATGTGACTCATAACATTAATTTTTTCTTAATTTTTCACATGCCATTTTACAAATGGTTTGAGGTATGTAGCACCATCCAAAAGAATAAACCAAGTACCTTAATATCCTCTTTTTAACTCACAATTCCAAATACTACTATCATATTTAGCTGCAATATTTTTATGTAATAAAGATGAATGATTTTGAACAAACCTCCATGCCAACCTCGCTCTCAGTGGACTAACTTTCCAGACTGTCGAATGTAAACCCATTCCACACATTTTTTTTCAGTTTACAAGTCCTCCCAAACCACATAATGTAGACCTTATCTACCATTATCCTTATGCCAAATAAAATATCTACAAAGCTTGTCCAATTCATATAAAACTCATTTGGGAACCAATTAGTGTGTTGATAATAAAATTGAAAATCATAAAAAAGGACTTTGTAAGCAAAATCCTCCCACCAAAGATAGGAATATAATTCCCCAAGAATTAGGTCTTTCCAATGAATAATCTAGCATAGATTGAAAGTCTACTATCACCATCCTTCGTAATACAATCTTGATTCCCAAGTATTGAAACTCATTAAGAAGTTTGAGCCAAATTTTTTTATAATTTTCCTTTTCATGGAAGATCTAACTGCCTTTCCAAACATAATTTGAGACTTTTTTTTTGTTAACATTTTGCCCACTCCACTCATAAAAATCAGCAATTATGCTAATCATTACTTGAACTTATCTCGGAGATGCTATCCCAAATAATAAAACATAATCTGCATACAAAAGATGAGTAATATTCCGGGCTTTTGGAAAAATATGAATTCCCAATTCTTGTCCTTTTTGATTAATTGAATTTGAAAAAAATTGAGAACACATAATGAATAAATAAGGTGACATAGGACATCCTTGTTGAAAACTACTCTTAGCTTCTATCCATTTTGTTTTCTTCCCATTTAATATGATAGAAAATCTCTCATTCACCACACATTCCATAATAAGACTAGAGATCTTGGATGGAAATCCAAACCATTTTAAAACTTGTTCCAAAGCCATCCACCCCATGCTATCATATGCTTTTTCAATATCCATCATAACCACCATCAGTCCTTTATTATTCTTAGAAATTCTAAATTTACTAAAAAGTTCATGTGCTAACAAGCAATGCTCAGACATAGATCTTCCTGGAATGAAAGCAATTAGTTCTTCATTAATACTCTTCGAGATACAACATTTCAATCTATTCATAATCATAGTTGCAAAAAACTTATAATTAGTTTGACAAAGACTAATCAGATGAAAGTTTAAAGGTAATACCAGATTTTTCAATTTTGGGATTAGAACGATCATTGTATCCTTCCATGCTTCAATCATATCACCAGTTTTAAAGAAACTATCAATTTCTTTCAAGTTTTCATCTTTTATAATTTTCCAATAGAATTTAAAAAATGTGGCAGTGCTCTCATCAAATCCATGAGCTTTGTTAACTCCTTAATAAAATATTATAGTAATAAGCTCCCGTTCAGTGAAATCATCACTTAAAATATCAATATCAGAAGATCTAATTCTCTATTCTTCATTAACCGAAGGCCAGTCCATCAAATTACATTTTCTAAAACTCCACTTCCTCTAAAATAAATTCAAAAATACTTCTTTAATAAGCTCACTATCTTCCACAAATTTATTGTCTTCATCTTTAATTTGTCTAATGATTTTCCCTTTTCTTTTAGTTGATGCATAATCATGAAAAAAATTTGAATTAGTCTCTACATCTTCTTGCCAATTTTCCTTCGTCCTCTGATTCCACTATGTAGATAATCTGCCTAAAGTAACATTATTTTCATGAACATTACCATGAAGCAAGTTCAACTGCTCTGGATTTAGCCCTCCTTCATATTCTTCCACCAATTGTAACATCAAGATGTTTTCTTTCAACTCTTCCTTGAGCAAGCACATATTTTTGCATTTGTTTATCTTCTAGTAATGTAAATCCATCATAGTTCGGCAAAGTTTCCTATTAAGAATATCAGTTGCATCACCATAATTAGTTTTCCCCCAAGACTTAGTAACAATACTCTATATTGTTAGATAAGACTTCCAAATGTCTTCAAATTTTAAAATCATACATTAAAATTGAGGTACCTCATCAAATTTTAAAAAAATTTGACAATGATCTGAAGCCACCCTTGTAAGATGCCTGACCATAGCCAACAAGGCCATCTGTAAAGTAGTAGAGTTCAGCAAACATCTATCAAGTCTTCCCCAAATTCTATCACACCACCTTTATTCTTACACCAAGTAAACCTTGGTCCAACAACACCAACATCATGAAAATCATTTTTAAAAAGTTTTTTGGGATTTCCCCCCCCCCCCCCCCACACACACACACACACACACAACAGTAGCAACAGTTCCCACGACAAGCCTCTCAATACTTTCCCACAACCTCTTTCTTATGTGTAACTCCTTATTTCTATAAACCATAGCAACATTCCAATAACCACTACTAGTAGTATCAAGAACTCCAAACACCAATTGAGAAGAATGCTTCACCACTCTAAAAGAGACAACATTCCTATCCCATAACACCATAATACCACCTAAATTACCCTCCGCTTGATGATGAAAAAATCACAATCACACTCAATAATTCTATTTACATCACTCCTATCACTAGCCAACTTGGTTTCAGATAAACCAATAAAGAAAACAACATTATCCTTCAAAATCTCTCTAAGATATAGAGAGGCTTCCTTCTTTTTGGTCCCTTTACAGTTTCAAAATATGAAAGAAGACATTAATTACAGAAAGGGGAAGAGTCCCCACCTACCTTATACACATTCCCTTCTCCCTTTCTTTTTCTAGGGACAAATTCTATGGGTCCCAAAAATTTCAGTTGATTATTGAATTTTTATTTTTGCAATTTAGTAATAGTAACCATTATGTCTTTACTTCCAAATTTAATAACCTAAGTAGCAAAAGCATTAACTTCAGAAGAAAAAGTTACAATAGATTCAAGATGTCCAACATTTCTTGAAGAAATAATATGATCAATTTTGCTTTCAGAAATATCAACAGTAATAATTGTATCAGGATCTTTATCATTAATTGAAGAATAATTATTAATTTTAGAAATAACAATAGGAATAAAAGCTTGTACATCTTCTATATCGTTAGCTAAAATATTGTATTTGTTAGCCACATAAATAGCTGATTGTAAACTATTAGAATTTTGAATTTTATTTCCTTCAAACTTGTGTTGCTTTTGATACAAAACCTAAGTTTTTCCTTATCCTCCAATCTATCATTTTGATTATTAGTAACAAATTGAACTTTAAAAGATTTTCTCATGACTATATTTACCTAATTCGAATTCTTTAGTTATTTTGACCCATCTGCCTTCCTCCAATTATTAAATATGTTATTTTTAAAATTCACATATATCCATATTCCATATTCCATATTCCTCATCTTGGTGATTGAAGTTAGAAGCATTATGAACATCCGAAGTAGATCCCGCTGAAATCATGTTATTACATTTTGCATAATCCGCATTAACACGACGTTTAGGACATTTAGATTTCAAATGTCTAATTTTAGTACAATGAAAGAAAAAGGAAACAACTTTCTCATACTCAATCTATTTTAAAAATCTCACACTCAATCTATCCACCCAAATTTCCATTGGTAATTTGGATTCTAAATTGATCCGGACAAGAACTCGGGCAAATGCCCTCTTCCCGCATTTAAAACAATTTCCATCAAGATACATATGTATTCGAACCTTTGAAGAAATTTTAGCAATATTAACTTCATCCTAGCATTGTAAAGGTAAAAGGGGTAGATGAATCCAAACATTAGCAGTTAAACCTTTTAAAGATAAAGGTGAAAAAGAAGACAACCATTTATCCATACCTACAATGTGACCCCCAACATACCATGGGCCACCGCTGAGAACTTCTTCCATGACATCAGATGACATAAAAGAGCATAGGATCCAGTCCAATCCCTTTGTCATTATGTGAAAATTACCAAATTTTCCCCATTGTCTTCTAAGCTCCATGCTACAAAAACGAAATGAGACGTTTTTCTCTAGAACTTTCAGCACCAGTGAATTCTTTAAGACCTGCGAATTAGCTAATTCCAAATCAACATTTAGCTTGACATCAATTGCATCTTCTAGCATCTTTGTAGATTCCATATTAAAATCAATTTTAATACAATGAGATTTCTTCCAGGCATAAATAAAAACATCTTTATGAACATCATTATCATCGGACAACTTATCATGATTTGAAAAATCCTAATTGTTATTATCATAATTAGAAATTAAAGACAGATTGCAACTCACAACCTCTTCAGTACTACCAGTAAATTTGTTCACTTTCAAATTTAGAATTGATGAGGTAGAGACTTCATGATCAAATTTCCCTGAAGAATTCAACTTAATAGCATTTTCTAGATTTGACGCATCAGACGTCTTTAGAAAAGAAATTGATTTGTTTCCTTTACCTTCAATCACATGATCTTGGCGAACATTTGAACATAAACCTTCTCTAATAATCAACGGCTTTTGAAAATTCCTGATATTACGCTCCCCATCTTCCTTTTTTGAATTCTTATCTTTACCAATCACTAAATTTTTAGATGAACTTGATATTTTAATGGATTAAGAATGATGGGCGATCGATGATCCACCGACAAGAGATTGCCGGTGATCATTCACTGCCATGAAGGACTATCGATGAAAGAACTGCGAAGAAAAAAATTCAAAAACAAAAGAGTTTTTCTCTCACTAGAAAATAGAAGAGTTTCGCTAAACTGATTTCTTTGTTTCTCTTTTGGCTGTAACGTGAAGGTCAACATTCGACTGCCACAAATCACCTTGGTTTACAAATACTGTTTAAGATATTCTATTTAAATATTAAAATCTTACCTTAGTGGGTTTTAAACTGCGGCGTATATATGCAAGAGCGCACTAAATGTTGATGGCAGCTTGCTTTTCTCTCCAAGTGGAAAAATGCAGTAATTATTTATTCTCGAGTGTACGGTTTATTGTTTTTTTGGTCTTCTTTTAGGGTCATGTTTTAGACCTGAGGTTCCTATATTGGCTTTCGTCGTCTTGGATGCATTTTATTTAGTGAAACAATGATGAGTCCCAACTGAATTGGAAGTTTTCTAGACCCTGGAAGGAGTTTCCCCAACCAGTAAATTTTATTAGCCTAGAGCTTTTTTGTTGCTATGAGGGACAATTTCTTATTGCTTTTTTAAACTGTTTTTAAATATAATAATTATTGTTTAAAAATTTTATATTAAAAATTTGTTTTTAAAATGTAATAATAAAGTCATCCCAGACGAAAACTAAATATTTCTATAGTGCTGTTCTAATCTTTTTATCTAATTCATTTATCTCGGAGTCTATGCTTTGAACTTTTCCTGTTTTTTTTTTTCTTTTCAGCGGCTGGGGTTTCTTACCATCACAGAAATACAATTTTTCACAGAAATTCTATTTTGTTTCTTTTTTTTTTTTTGGGAGATTTAATGGTGTATGTGTGATCTCTTCTGTTCTTTTTGTTCTTTTTGGCTCATCCATATAATTTACATTTTGTAATTGTTGTATATTTAATTGTATAACTATTTTTCATAACTAAGTCAAATCAGTTTAAAATAGCCCCTCCAATTAGACTTCCCATTATTCCCAAAAAAAAAAAATTAGGCTTCCCATTAGTCATCATTTGATTGTGATCCTAATCAGCTTTACGATGTGCCATTAATGAGATCAACTTTTTTGATTCATTAAGTTGGATAGTGAATTGGCAAATCTATTCTATTATTTTTATGGCCTCCGACTTGGCATGGCATAAAGCAGGCTAAAATAGAATGTTTTATAAAATATAATAGAAGAGCCTTATCCCATCCAAAGCTGATTGAAAGCCCACCATAAGAGAAGTATTGTTTAAGCCATGAGCTAATGACTAGAAAATGAAATGCCAAATTTTACTGCATGTCCTTATTCACTAACATGTTAATCTTATTAAAAGACTAAATGGTAATTTTAAAAGCTTATAAAATACTTTTGGACCAAAAGTTTGGGTGCTCTGCGAACAAATTCGTCAGCTTCTAAACATTTATGATTATATTAACTTACAATTCTCATTGGATTTGGCTTTCCTACCACAAGATGGGCGGCAATTAATACAGTAGAGGGGGAATAATCTTACTTTTTGATGATTTTGAT
The DNA here is from genome assembly GCF_001605985.2 of Dendrobium catenatum. Taxonomy (NCBI): domain Eukaryota; kingdom Viridiplantae; phylum Streptophyta; class Magnoliopsida; order Asparagales; family Orchidaceae; genus Dendrobium; species Dendrobium catenatum. The sequence continues at coordinate 744,178 of NW_021319694.1, read as the reverse complement.
TGGAATATTTGTAATAAATGTTTATGCCTATTTAGATTTGTTCAAGTTAAAATATATATTATGAATAACATTGATTTTCAATTTCTTAAGGGCAAGTTGGTATTTTTTTAAATAATTTTTTTAATTTATTTTGTTTAACATTTCACATGAATAAAAAATTATTTAAAATCTTTAATACATGTTATTTTTATTTTTATTGAATATTAAATCAGCTAATTTATTGAGACATACTAAGATTTAAATAAAATTATTCCATCTTTTCTTATCCATGTGCATGAAATCTATGGTTCGAATAAGGATACTTAAGAAAATATTATGTTTCCCTATGTTGTAATCAATCGATTGATTTCATCACTATGCACAGTTGGGAAATTTCTATATATGGGCCCACATACTTATACATATAAATAAGGTTTTATACATTAAAATCTATTTAAAATTAAGTCAATTGAATTCATAATCTATTTAAGTTTTAAATTATTATTTGGCTTACACTACAGGAAAATCACTTATTACCGGCGGAATTTTCCAGCGGCTTTCCGGCGGTCAGTTTTCCGGCGGCTTTCCGGCGGTTCTTGACGGCTTATTTCTTACAAAACTTTCCGGCGGCTTTCCGACGGATTACCGGCGGCTTTCCGACGGCTAATTTCCCCGCAAAATTTTGCGACGGCTAATTTCCCGCAATATTATCCCGCGGAATTTTCCGGCTGCTTTCCGACAGATTACCGACGGCTTTCCGACGGCTAATTTCACCGCAAAATTTTGCGACGGATAATTTTCCGCAAAATTTTCCCGCGGAATTTTCCGGCGGCTTTACTTAACTAGTTTATTTTAATTATCAATTAAAATAAAAAATTTAAATAAATAATGTTTAATTATAATATTCGTTTTCTGTCTCCCTTAAATCCTAACAAGTGGTATTCAAGCCCGATTTTCATGTTGAATAATCGAGAAATGATTTTCTCTAATAATGTTACTGATTATTTGAGTTTTTTTATCGTAAGAGATTTTCATTTATGAACAATTTCTTATTTGGAAAATTTATTTTGATGCAATATCATTGCAAGTTCTTCCAAAACTATGCCGTTTATATTTTGGAAAACCAAAATAAAGTATTTAATATCCATTCAAAATATGTTCTTAAACTGTATCATTATTCTTCCTTGCATCGTCTTCTTCCATGATATGTTTTTCTATTAAAGTTAAGTTGCTCCAATGGATTTTGCTTTCAAACCATGCACCTGTTGGATGATTTTCGATTAATATAAATATATTAAAATTGCGAAGTTTTTCTATGCATGCTTAATTAAATTTTGTTGATTGAATTTTTCAACCTACATATTGATTAGAAAGAAATGCTACAGTTATGTCTTTTGAAATAACTGTTCTTTTTTATTTTTATTTTTTGAAGAAAATGCAGCAAATTGCATTAAAAAACTATGGAAAACAAACTAAAGACTCACAACATTAGATTCATCCTTTAACAAAAACTTTAAAAAATGATGAACCTTTTTCATACTAATATCATCCCAAATAAAAAAAAAAAAAACTCAAAATACCATAGTTAGCACAAAAATTCGCTAACTTATTACACAATTAAAAATAACTTGATTAAACCCATTGAATAAATGAACATCTTCATACCTTGTGTCTCCACTTTATTTAGTATTTTACAAAAACTTCATAACGTTAACATTTGAAATAACTGTTTGGATTAAGTGTATTGCTATTATTTTAAACCATTCTTGAAATTGGTGTTTTACAATACAATTTTTTTTAAATGACGAATTTAGTTTTTCCACCATGTGATAATTAATGATGTAATAGAATTAATTATCTTATTATAGTCTTGCATCTGTATTAAATTTAATAAATGTGATGCCTTTTATTTCTATTGGAAAAATTTACTAAAATAATTATTCATTAAATTAAATTTAAATTTAATTGAAATAATAAGTCACCAAAGTAACCATTATTAGATCAACTTATTTTAATTTTAAATTTAATAGAATAATGTTAAAAAAAATTTCTAGTAAAAGCAAAAAATAATTGACCGAATAGAAGATTATTTTTTGGCTAGACTCTAAGGATATAGTTATAAATATGTGATAGTTTGAAATTATTCATGCATATAGTAAGTCGGTCCAAAGAAAGACTTATTATTGGCATGATTTTTATCAATACTTATTAACTATAATTTTAAGAGTATCATTTACAAATTAGAATTTCTGTCCAAAGACTAAATTATGATATTATTTTAGATATCTTATAATGGATCCACCTTATATTGTTACTAATTGCGAGCTTATTATTTTTTATTCTTTTTAAGTTAATGTTTCTTCTATATATGACAATTTGAATAATATTCCACTACTTAGTGGCTCTAATTTAAAAAAATGGAAAGAGCACATTACTATTATTCTTGGTGTATGGATCTAGACTATATTATTTGGACTGAACGCCCTCCTGGCTTTACTACAGAAAGCACTTTTGAACAAAAGGAAAATTTTTGAAAAATGTGAGCATTAAAATTGCATGAGTCTTATGATCAGGAAGAACTCAATTTCAGATACCATCTGGGGTGCAATGCCTGAGGAGAAAAATGCTAAGAAGTTCCTAAACCCAATAGTAGATCATTTCACAGGTTCTAAAAAAGTCGAAACAAGTACTATTCTTAGTAAAATAATTTCAATGTGGTATAAAGGCAAAGGGAACGTAAGAGATTATATTATAGAAATGTCTAATCTTGTTACAAGACTAAAAGCATTAAAGTTAAATTTATTTAATGTCATTCTTGTGCATCTAGTCTTAATCTCTCTTCCTACATAATTCAGTCCTTTTAAGATAAGTTATAATACAAAAAATAAAGGACTCTTAATGAGCTCATTGCTCAATGTGTGCAAGAGGAAAAAAGATTGAAATAGAAAAAGGTAGAAAGTGCTCACTTAGCTTCTTCCTCTCATAATTTTGCTACCAAAAGAAAAAGGAATTGTAAAGTTAAAGGAGCTGCAGATAAAGGGACTCCACAACCTAAAGTCCAACAGAAGCAAGTGTTAAGAGAGTTGCTATTTGCATGTTTTACATTCTTGCAACTTGTATAATTTTGATGATTTAAAATATTATTATTTTATGTATAGTTATCTCCTAACACTTTTTGGAAGAGTTATTTTTGCTCTTGTGTGTACTAACATTTCAGGAAAATCAAACTCCAGATTACAAAAACTTCAAATCAAATTCAGCATGAGATACCTTGCGTATTTAAAACTTGTATTTTTCTTTGAATTAAGTTTGAGAGGGAGTGATTGTAATTGAGTGAATACACACACACACACTTTAGGAGATCTTGAGAAATTTGTACTGATCGTACGGGACTAACATAGTTCGTATGGGATGATCAGGTGAGTTATCTCCTCGTAAGAGCAATGAAACGAACAAGAATTGAAGAAAAATTTTCTAAGTCCTGATCATCCAGGACGAAGTGTATTTCTCCCAGGATGAAATGTTCTCTAGAAAATTTTTGTTCAAGAACGATGTGTATTCATTCCAGGACGAGTTGCTCTCTGGAGCATTTTCGTCCAGGATGAAGTGTATTCATTCCGGGACAATTTGCTCTCAGGAAAAATTTCGTCCGGACGAACCAATATTCATCCCAAGACGAAGTGAACCGACTCTAAAAATTAAGTGACATTCTGCAGTTTTTGAGAACCGACCTATGGAATAACCATTTGTACCGAACAAACCTAGTTTGTACAGGACGATGTATGTATACGAAGTCATTTCATACCCATATACATTAGTTCATTTCCAACGCATTTAAGTAAAATCATCCAGGATGAACCTCGATCATACGGGATGATCCAATTCATATTGACTTGAATATTTGCAGTTTTTAGACAGCTTTTTGTGTCTTCTATAAATAGTCCAATCTTAACTGCCACTTAATCTTTTTATCCACTGATCTTCGTGTCTATTAAAAGAAGAGTTAAGGAGAGAGTGTGAGAGAGTGTTTGAAGGAGATTTCTTGCCATTGGAGCATGAAGGTTTCACTTGGTACTCAAAGGTAAGATTCTTTACTCTTAATTTATAAATACTTCACTCTTTTATCTCTTCCTTCTAGAATTCTTGTGAAGAAGATCTGTCAAGGAGATTTGGTTCTCTACCGACACTTGAAGAGTGTGAACAGCTGGAAGTTCTCTACCGATACTAGGAGAGTGTGAAAGGATGAAGGGTTCTCTTCCCACACTAGAAGAGTGTGAAAGGATGAAGGATTCTCTGCCCACACTAGGAGAGTGTGAAAGGATGAGGGTTCTCTGCCCACATTAGGATAGTGTGAAAGGACGAAGGGTTCTCTACCCACAATAGGAGAGTGTGAAAGGATGACGGTTCTCTACCAATATCGGGATAGTGTAAAAGGATGACAGTTCCATGCCAACACTAGGGATAGTGTAAAAGGACGACGGTTCTCTACCACACCGGGTAGTGGTGGAAAGAGTGTTTGTAAAGGCTTCTCCACCTTGTTGTGGGTGTAGAAGGAGAGTCACTAGTGGTATTAGTGCAATACTCGGAGGGTGCCTCCAGGGAGTGGATGTAAGTCAAGTATGACCAAATCACTATAAATCTTGTATCTTTTATTTTTTGTTATCTTTTATTTTGTTTATTTTTGTTTCTAAATTGTGGTTGAAAAATCTATTTCTATAAAATTCATTAAAGGTTATTTTTCGGTTTAAAAGTTATAAAGAGGAATTAATTTTTAATTACCAATTCACCCCCCCCTCTTGATTAGCCGCTGGGACATAAGCTTCGGTTTAACAACCTAATTCATAGTGATCGAGTTTCAACAAGTGATATCAGAGCTTAGTCTCAAAATCATAAGTTTAGACTACTTTTTGATTAACGTAGATGGCTACATTTGGAAACCAAAATACACTCGAGGGTTACTCTATAACTAGACATCCACTGTTTAACAATATACCTTTTGATTTTTGAAAACACGCATTTCTACATTTTTACAGTAACTTGATTATCATATGTGGAACTTAGTTTAGGAAGGGTATACAAAACCAACTAGATTTGTTGATGGACTTAGAGTTGAAACACCTTTTGCAGACTAGACAGTAGAAGAACGTGACTTAGCACAACTAAGTAGCAAATGCTTGAATAATTTCTTTTATGCTTTAAAATCAGAATATTACATGCGGGTTTCCACTTGCAAAAGTGGAAAGGACATATGCGATAGACTTTGTATAACTTATGATGGGACTAATGAGGTTAAGCAATCTAGACTTAATATCTTGTTGCATGATTATAAACTATTTAGCATGTAACCAAATGAATTCATTTTTGACATGTACACAAGATTCACACAAATAGTCACATCTTTGCATGCACTGGGTAGGGAACTAACGAATGATGAAATGATTAATAAGATTATTCGTTGTTTGCTTACTACTTGTGTTGCTAAAATTACTATAATTACAGAGTCTAAAGATCTAAACATTTACTCTATTGATAATCTTCTTGGTTCGCTAATTGCTTACAAGCAAGGAGTTAGCCAAAGAAAGATTGATGCAGGTGAACCACGAAGGGAAAAAAACATAGCACTAAATGTGGAAGAGTCTAAGAGTGAACACTCACAACCTGAGGATGAAGATGACATCGCATTAATGACTAGATAATTCAAAAGCTTTCTGAAGAGGAAGCTGAAGAGAAGCCAGCATTAGAAAAGAGATAAATTTAATAGAAATGCCAAGGTTTCAAATGATGTGATTTGCTATGAGTTTAAAAAACCTAGCTATATCAAGACTGAATGCCCAAAACTAAAAGCCACTCCTATCAAGGAGAAGGTTGAGGAGAAACTAATTATAAAGAAGGGTAAGAAGAAGTTTTAAAGAGCTTTCTAGGTGGTCTCAGCTTCAGATTCATCAGAGACTGAAAAGTAAGAGGAAGTCACTAATATGTGCTTAATGGCAGATAGACTTGATCAATCAGATCAAGAAGAGGTATGTCACTTAACCTATGATAAACTTTTTGAAGTTTTTGGACACATGCATGATGAATATAAGAAAATGAAAAAAATACATGCTAGTCTAAGTTTAGAGTTTGAAAAATTATAAAAGGAACATGAAATCCTTAGGAAAGATCATACTTTAATTGATGATAACCCCATGAAATTATTTGATGAGTTTGACGACTTGAATAAAAAATATGAAAATTTAAAATCATCCTATGCTAAACTTGAAAAGGATTTTAAAAATTTTAAGGATGAATCGGAGAGCAAGATTTATAGCTCAAATTATGCAAATCGAATTTTAGAAGATATGAATTCATTTAACAAATTAATGATAAAAGCTCTCGAAGATTATAGGATACCCATAAACTTGAAGAATTTACTAATCCTATTATGTATCCTAAATTTATGCAATCCCTGAATAGACGGATGAATGGTAGAAGACATAGAAATCCATTTCCAAAAGTCAAATGTAATAACTGTGGATTGTTTAAACATATAGCTCACACCTGTACTTTGAAGATGAAAACTTATTTGGTGTGGAGACCTAAGATGCATAAACCTAGACATATCATACATGCATCTAATTTTAAATTGCCAAAAGGAGAACCCAAAATTATTTGGGTTCCCAGGTCTAACGTTTGATAATTTTGCACAAGAGGTATACCAAAACTAAACTTTACTAAAGATCACATTTGCAATGTATGTCAATTAAGAAAACATGTGAAGTCCTCTTTTTAGTCCAATAAGGATCTTAGAACTAGTAAACTATTAGAGATTTTGCATATGGATCTTTTTGGACCAGTTGAAATAGTGAGTCTAGGAGGGAAGGTATACGGATTTGTGATTGTGGATGATTGCTCAAGATTCACATGGGTTAGATTTCTATTTCATAAGAGTGAATCATTTGGGAATTTAAAAATATTTAGACTTGGATTTAAAGAAAATTAGGATGTGAAATTATTTCTATACAAAATGATCATGGATGAGAATTTGAGAATGAGAAATTTGAAGAATTTTGTAAGGAGAAAGGAATTGATCACAGTTTTTCGGCACCTAGAACCCCTCAGCAGAATGGGATAGTCAAAAGGAAAAATAGAACATTAATAGAAGCCGCCCGAGCAATGTTGGCAGAATACTCACTTCCTAAATATTTTTGGGCTGAGGCGGTTAGCACTGCATGTTATGTTCTGAATAGCGTGAATGTGATATCTAAACTAAATAAAATACCTTATGAGTTGCTAAAAGAAAGAACACCTAATTTTTCTTATTTGCATGTTTTTGGTTGCAAGGCGTTCATTCAAAATAACGGAAAATCTGCCTTAGAAAAATTTGATCCAAAATCTGATGAAGAAATTTTTGTTGGATACTTAAGTGTTGGAAAATCTTATAGAGTATTCAATAGAGAACTTTGGTAATTGAGGAGACCACACATGTCATATTTGATGAATCTAAAAATATGGAAGAGCCAAATATTGTAGAAGACTAGATTGAGATTAACTTCCAAAAGATTGATAAAATAAATTTGGAAGAAAATTTGGAAGAAAATGTAGAAGAAAATTTAGAGATAGAAAACGCTTTGCTGATTATAGGTGAACCATGTGAGGGTGTAAGGACTAGGCATGGATTAAACAAAGAAGTTAATCATTCAGCCTTCATTTCAGCTATAGAACCCACAAATACTGATCATGCACTTTCGGATGAATTTTAAATTTTAGCCATGCAAGAAGAGTGACACCGGTTCTAACCAGAACAGGTCTAAAATGGCGACGGACAGGATCTTGGAGATTGTTGTTGAGGAACTTACCTTCACCTTGAGAGCCGGAGGAACGTCGGGTCTACTACGACGAAGAACGGCGCGGCTCTGTAACTCCGGAGAGAATCGACAAGACTTCGTTTGAATTCTTGGATTCGCGCCAACGACACCACCACCGGTGTGAAACCGGATACAGGAAACAATTCCAAATAAAATGGAAAAAGGGAAATGCTATTTGTTCAATTCTACCTTCTTCTGTCATTTACACTGATATTTATAGGACTACTTAAGCTACACATAAAGCTATAGCAAACAAAGGACAAAACAACTTATTCGAATCAGGAAAAAAAAAGAACTGAAGTTGCGAACGGTGCTCCAAGACTTATTCCTTAAACGCTCCGGCGTCATGCCACCGGGGTAGGAGAAACTTCAGGTTCATAATAGGGTACCAGATAAGCGACGTTGAACGTAGCGGAGACGTTGTACTCAGAAGGTAATTCAATCTGATAAGCATTGTCTCCAAGTTTCCTGACCACTCTAAATGGTCCATCCGCCTTCGGTTTAAGCTTCCCAAACGCGCCTGGCGGAAATCTTTCTTTTCTTAATCGGATCCATACTCTATCTCCTTCTTGAAACTTCACATCTCGCCTCTTCCTGTTGGCCTGCTTTTGACACTTATCATTGTGTTTGGTAATCAACTCTTTCACCTTACGATGTAAGTTCTGAACTTCTTGACTTCGTATGGCTCCATCCTCACTGTAACGATCAGTTTGTACTTGAGGAATCAAGTCGAGAGGCGACAAAGGAACACAACCATAAGCCACCTGGAATGGACTGTGTCCAGTGGCTTGACTGACAGACCGATTAAAAGCAAATTCAACTTGGGGAAGAATGAGATCCCAGCTCTTCAGATTCTTGCCAACAAAACATCGCAGCAGATTCCCAAGGCTCCGATTGACAGTTTCAGTCTGTCCGTCAGTTTGAGGGTGAGCCGTAGAACTGAATTGCAATTTGGTCCCCAGTTTTGCCCAAAGAGTCCGCCAAAAATGACTTAAAAATTTTACGTCCCGGTCGGAGGTGATAGTTCGTGGGATCCCATGTAGTCGAACGATCTCTTTGAAGTACAGATCGGCTATATGAGAGGCATCCAAAGTCTTGTTACACGCAATGAAATGACTCATTTTTGAAAATCGATCCACTACCACCATGATAGAGTCTTTATTTCTTTGTGTTCTTGGTAATCCCAACACAAAATCCAAACTAACATCTGTCCACGGGCCATCAGGAACGGGCAATGGGATGTATAAACCCAACTTTTTGCTCTGCGTTTTAGCTATCACACAAATGCGGCACCGCTTAATAAAACGATCGACATCTCGATTGAGGGAAGGCCAAAAGAAGTGCTCCTGTACCAAAGCTAATGTTTTATCTCTTCCAAAATGACCCGCTATGCTTGATTCATGGCACTCACGGATAATGACTAATCGTGTGGATCCTTGTGGCACGCAAAGTCGATTGCCGTAGAATAAGTGTTCTTGCTGACGGTGATAAAACTTATAGGGAGTTTCAAGACACTTAGACCATAATTCACCAAAATCTGGATCTTGGGGATATAACTCCTTAAGGATCTCGAAACCAGTCACCTTCGTTTGTAATGTTTGCAGGAGTATTACTCTCCTACTAAGAGCATCAGCTACTTGATTTAACTTTCCCGATTTATGCTTCAGCACAAAATGGAAGGCACCAAGATATTCTACCCAAGCAGCATGTCGGCCCTTTAACTTCTGTTGAGTATTTAAAAATCTCAACGCCTCATGATCAGTAAACAGAATAAATTCATGAGGAAGGAGATAGTGTTCCCAATGACGTAGAGCTTGTACAACTGCATAAAATTCCTTATCATACACAGAGTATTTTTGTCGGACGTCGTTGAGCTTCTCACTGAAGAAAGCAATGGGATGTCCCCTTTGGCTGAGCACAGCACCAATCCCCACATTGGACGCATCACAATCTACTTCGAATACTTCATTAAAATTTGGTAATGCTAGCACCGGTGCGGTGGAAATAACTTGTTTCAGCTGTTTAAATCTGTTATCAGCTTCGGCAGTCCAGACGAAACGATCTCCTTTGAGTAACTCAGTTATAGGAGCAGCTATAGTACTGAAGTTCTGTATAAAGCGTCTGTAAAATGACGCTAAACCGTGGAACTGTCTAACTTCAGTGATCGTCTGAGGAATTGGCCACTGAATGATAGCTTCTACCTTCGCCGGATCAGCATTGACACCTTCAGCTGATATGATGAACCCCAGAAAAGAAATGCTGTTGGTCAAATACTGGCATTTCTTTGGATGAACGAACAACCGTTGGGTTCGGAGAATCTCAAAGACATCCCGCAAATGCAGCAAATGAGATTCCAGAGTGGTGCTATATATCAAGATGTCGTCAAAATATACCACTACACATTTGTTGATTAAGGGCTGAAATATCTGATTCATGAGTCTCATGAAAGTGCTGGGTGCATTAGACACTCCGAATGGCATAACCGTCCATTCGTATAGACCTTCCTTCGTCTTAAAGGCGGTTTTCCACTCATCCCCCGGCTTCATCCTTATTTGATGATAACCGCTTCTCAAATCGAGTTTAGAGAATAACGTAGCTCCATACAACTGATCAAAGATATCATCAATGCGAGGAATAGGAAAACGGTATTTAATTGTAATCTTGTTTATGGATCTGCTATCAATACACATCCGGAAGGTGCCGTCTTTCTTGGGGACGAGTAATGCTGGAACAGCACACGGACTAGCACTTGCCCGCACGAATCCCTTGAGGATTAGTTCTTCCACTTGACGTTGTAACTCCAGGTGTTCATCTGGTCGTAACCGATATGCTGGCCTGTTTGGTAACACGGATCCTGGTAATAAATCCATGTGATGTTGTATGTCCCGAAGAGGAGGTAGTCCAGACGGTAGTTCCTGGACCAAGATGTCAGCAAATTCTTGTAATATCGGTTGGACGACTTCAGGTACTTCATCCGAGACCAAGTTTCCTTCCATTAACATCACCAACAATCCCCTTTGAGATACTTTCAGATCCTGGAACAGTAACGTTCGATCAAACAGAGCATTAATAGTCTGTTCATTATCTTCCACCACAGGAGTAGGTAATAAAACAATCTGTTGATTGTTGTGATAAAACGAATATGTATTTGTGGTACCATTATGAATGGTGTTCTTGTCAAATTGCCACGGCCTACCCAACAATAGATGACACGCATCCATGGGTACCACATCACACTGTACGCGATCCTGGAACGGTCCGATAGAGAAATCTACTTGACATCTTTTATCCACTTGTACTTCTGCATCTTTTTGTATCCAGGACAGAGCATATGGTCTGGGATGTTCAGTAGTAGATAGCTGTAGTTTATTTACCATCATGGTAGCCACTACATTCTCACAACTGCCGCTATCAATAATCACATTGCACACACGATCTTTAACAGTACATCTTGTGCGAAAGATGTTATGTCTAAGCCAAGATTCTCCTTTATGAATGTTTAATGTTTGCTGCAGCACCAATAGATTTCCGTCGTCTCCCGACAGATATACAGGTTCGGCCATCGGACTTTCAGCTACTGGATGGGAAGCAGATTCTTCCATCTCGGGTTCTTCCACAAGCGTAACCACCCGTCGATTGGGACAATTGGAAGCGATATGTCCGAAACCTTGACACTTAAAGCACTTACGAGGGGGATAGCCATTAGCAGCAGGTGTTCCTCTCGTGGTACTCTTTATCGGGGCTTCTTCCGGCATCTTCTTGTTTGTTCCCGATACTGCTTTATTGGTCTTGTACTCCTTATCATTCGAAAGCTCTGATAAGGGATTTCTCTGGTTAAACTTCCGGTTTCTTGATTGCTGTCTTTCCACCTTCAGAGACAGGGCTGTAAGATCTTGCATTGTCCAATATGATTGTAACTGTACTACATTTGAAATTGACGGATGTAATCCGGCTAAGAACCTGGCCATTGTGTGTTCTTCGGGTTCAGCAATATCACATTTAAGAGCTAATTGTTCGAATTCCGTCATATATTCTTCCACCGTCATGCTTTGTTGTTGTAGCTGGGTATAGCGAAGGAAAATGTCTTGTTTATATTGATCAGGAATATATTTCCTCTGTAATTCTTTCTTCATTTTCTCCCAGGTGACAATTTTGCTTTTCCCTTCTCGATTCCTGGATCGCTTAAGGTTTTCCCACCAAAGAGAAGCAGTTCTCTTCAGCTTAATCACTACCAGCTTGACAATCTTGTCAGCAGGTACTTCTTTGAATTCTAGAAGTCTTTCCACCGTCTGTAACCAACCGATGAACTCATCTGGATCCAATCTCCCGTCAAAATCGGGGAATTCCAGTTTGATGCCGTAATCGAAATTTGTTCTCTCGTTCCGTCTGTTTACAGGTCTCCTCCTTGTCTCCTCTTCGTTGGAATTCTCTTGATGGAATGGATTAACATCTTCTTCACCGTGAAGTTCTGTATTCGGGTTTCCTTGTTCAAATCGAGCTAATCGCTGTTGAAGCTGAGCGATCTCCCGCTGTAAATCTTCTACTAGAACTTCTTGAACAGGTCTCTGTACGTTTCGACGAGGCGGCATTGCGATTGCCGGCTCTGATACCACTTGACACCATTTCTAACCAGAACAGGTCTAAAATGGCGACGGACAGGATCTTGGAGATCGTTGTTGAGGAACTTACCTTCACCTTGAGAGCCGGAGGAACGTCGGGTCTACTACGACGAAGAACGGCGCGGCTCTGTAACTCCGGAGAGAATCGACAAGACTTCGTTTGAATTCTTGGATTCGCGCCAACGACACCACCACCGGTGTGAAACCGGATACAGGAAACAATTCCAAATAAAATGGAAAAAGGGAAATGCTATTCGTTCAATTCTACCTTCTTCTGTATAGAGCTATAATCATGAAGCCAGTCCAAGTGGACTCTAAGTTCAATGCCCGAGTTATCCTTCACATTATAATGTAAGCTTTTAGGATCCATAAAATTCACTGGAACATCCACAAGATCATTAAGCACAACACGTTCATCACGAATGTGGCATGAGTTACCAGAAACAGTCACCCGACACACTCCCTCATCCAAATTATCCACGACAGGCGACTGAACCGGGGCAACCAACTCCTCAGAATTTAAAGACTGACCGGCCAAAACAGCCGAGGCCGAAGTAACAGACACCAGAGGAACCTCATGAGGAGGGCCCTCAACGCTATGACAAACACGGTTTGAAAACAAGTTCAAACCAACGAGAGTAAAAGGTTGAGCGTCAAGGAATAGAAGAGTAGGAGAGTAGATAGAATTAATAGAAGGACATCCCTCAACACCAACAGATAAATCAACCACATTTTCATTAGAACATAAACCATCAGCAGCCAAAGTAACAAGATTACCATCAACACCAGTCAGCCCAAGCGGAACGCCTCCACCATAGGAAACGACAAAACAGTGGAAGGGGGAGAAGAACAAACCAAATCCGGATTACCATCCGCACCCAAAGTAACAGTACCACAAAAACCCTCAGTATCCTGAACCAAAACATCCCCCGCTAGAGGATTAACAGGGGGGTAAGAACTAACCAAGGCAGTATTACCATTCAACACAACACCAGAAGACAAATTAGCCTCAATAGGAACTAAAACCTCCGCTAACTCCTGCTCAGCAGCATTAGGATTGGATTTAGTATTCGACATATCAACAGAGGAAAAGAGACGACATTTCCCGGATAAATGCCCAATACATTTACAGGAAGAACATAAGGGAGGAAAATCATCAAAAGCTACCTCCTGAATGTACCCCAGAGACTCAGAACCTAACCAGACTTGTTTAGGGAATGATTTAGTAATGTCCAGCTCCACAAGCACATGAGCAATATATGGCCGAGAACCCAAAGAGGTTGCGACATCAATTTTCAGAGGTTTACCAAACAACTCTCCCAGAGCATGAAGAATACGAGGATTAAAAAGGTGAGGACGCAGTAGCGGAAAAGAAACCCAAATTGGGATAACAGGTGATTCAACACCAACATCCAAGGACGGCGACCATTTCGTGAGCTTCATGTAACAGTTGAAAACAAGATACGAACGATAGCAGAACACCCTACAGTAGTCCAAATCATTCGCAAGTTTGATCAGAATATGTGATGCATCGAGCAGAGTAACCGAAACATCACCATTTAATTTAAGATTAAAGAAAAACTTCCTAATAGAATCAAGAGACGACCTCTTAGAAGGGGAAAAACCAACAAGAGAGAACTAAAAAGGTGAAGCCAAAGCTTTAATTTCCTTGTTAGAAATCCACAATGAAGGCAGACCTCGAAACGTGGAAGAACGCGAAGGCGGAAAGGAAGAAGATGAGTTGGAACCAACCAACGCCTCTAAAAAAGAGAGAGAATGAGACGACCCCCCCC